>NC_142337.1:54620000-54920000 GCF_054954075.1 Amborella trichopoda
AGACTCAGGGAATAAGGTTCCTAACTCTAAAACATGATGGTTGAATTAAGGGAGTGATATTTCTTATTTGTTTTTTCCACCTCACAGATCAGGAAATCTTTTGCTCAAACTAAAACCTAATTGAGATTGGAATATCCTAGGGCCATTGAGGCCTACATAAAGAGGGCTCCTCCCCTCACTCCCATCACCTGTGACCAAAGCTCTCTCCTCTCTCTCTCTCCTCCATGTCCGACTTTAGTTCACTCTCTCCTCTCTCTCGTGGCAAGTAAGGGAGGGCCATAATGAGTGGCTCGCACCACCCAAGCCAGCCAAGTTCGCAGGTACAACACCCAGCCCATTTCTTGTCTTGAGGTCAGGGTAAGTGCCTTTGTGGCATGACCCAAACTTTAAGGGCTGAAAGAAACCCAGTTTTGTTCCATGCCCTTAGCCTCATAGATCTATTAGAGGGTATTCCAGAGGTGCTTCCCAACTCTAAGGATTCAGTAGGACCAAAGGACTAGAGTGCGTCATCGATTTGGTAATCATGTGTGAATGTGCTAGGTCATAAGGAGGAAACTCTAGGCAAAGGTTCAGAAAGTCTTCCCAATATCATTTATCTATTTTCTTTTAAGTTTTTAATTCATATTTGTTTTAGAAGTCCTAATTGAGAATAGGGTTGGCAATGGGGTTGGGGAATCAGTGGTTAAGGGGGCAGATGCCTCAACAAAGTTACAAAACATCCCACCCTCCATTCCCAAAAGCATTTTAGCCAACCCCAAGTAGTTAGGAAGGCTCAGATGATGATGATGATTCATATTTGTTTTAGAAATCCTATTTGAACTATGAGTCCTATTTGGAGTAGGATTCCTACTTGGACTAAGGTCTACTTAGATTAGAATTCCTGATTGTATTTAAATTCATAATGAAAGTTTGCATTCAGTATTATAAACATAGTTTTGTTTGGCAGTAAAAATCAAAGATCCCATATCGTAGTAGGTTTGTTTTCTATTTGTACATTGTATTGTGGCACTTGAAAGTAGAAATTCCATATATTAATAAAGGAATTATTGAATTTATCCGTGAAATTTTACATAGCCAGACCTTTTTAGTGTGTAGCACTTGATTTTTATGAAACAGCTTGCACCTGCATGTCAACAGAAGTTAAGAAAATGGACCTATTGAATTCACAAGATAGAAGGTAACCACAGAACGTGTTTGAGGGGCTTGACTTCTGAGGTACCAGAATACACGCTCAAATTTAAAACTTATAAACCAATATAACTTCATATGTTCTCAATGAACATAACGGGAACAGAAGTGTGCTATTTAACTATGTTCATTCAGTGGCACAGAACAGGACTCAGTAGAAGCACTGCAAAGAGACACATATAAACGTAAGGGAATGGGGGACTAAAATTTTCATTTAGCAACCATTGAATCCAAAGAATGTCAGTTCAGGTGACCAAGAGTAGACCTATACCTCTTAGAAGAACTACAATTGAATTATTATTAGAGAGAGTCAAAAGACTTGTATGTCAGTCTACAGTGTGATGACCTGCATGTGAGCAAAATGTTTGCCACTTAAAGAGTCAAGAAGATGTGAATTGTATCCGTCAATATATATGTGAACAAATCCAATTTTTTGTCATTTAAGTTAGGATTCAAGAAGGCATGTTCCTATTATATTTCTTTACCATATATGTTTCTTTTTGGTTTTTGAATGTCACCATATGTAGTTCACATTTTCAAATTTTAATCAGCAACATAACAAGATATAGATGGAATATCCAATTGTGCATTGCAACAAAGAGGTGGCATGTTTTCTTCAATTTGAACTTTTAAGTACTTCCAATTTCAAATTGTGGGACTTATGTTGATTCAAATCTAAATCTATCTTGAATTAGCATAGCACATGCAAGCAATGACAGCGAGTATTTCTGGAACTAGCACACGTCAACATCAAGTAGAGGCCTAAAGTTGTTATTAGGCCATCAAGAGAAATCTCCAGTGTCAGGTCAAGAATATCATGCAACAAAAAGTTAAAAAGAGAAAAAGAAAAGGAAAAACTGAACAAAGACAGGCTCACCGAATGAAGATGCCCAAGCCCTAGAGTATAGTAAAAAGCAGCATTAGCTTACATTGAGGATGGCAAACCCGCAGCGGCTAAATTTGCATCAACCTTGATCCGGTCCGCACTTGATGCCACAGCAACTTTGAGACCTTCCTTCTTACACTGATATATATTTATCATTGGAATGAACACCATGCCAGCAATGAAAGTCCCATGCTTAGGCACATAAACAGAATAAAAAAAAGGGCCCAATCTGAGAAAGATTTAACGAATTACACATTCACCTGCATGACAAGCTCCAATGCACCTGGAAATCCAATTCCAGAATCTGGCTTTGCATACTGCAGAAATATAACAAATGCGTAGTTTTCCAATAAAACCCATGATCTAAAATAAAATAATACAATACAAGACATAACTGTCGTATAATCATTTTCTGAATTAAAAAGGTTCAAAGTGTTGAGAAGCACTACCTTGTCAAGGTAGATATCAAAGAACCGCCTCTTTGCAGCCTCAGGATTAAAGCCTTCAATTCCTTTCACAGAAGCCACGCCACCAAGAAAATTGGCTTCGCCTATTATAGGTACAGACAACAAAAATCATGTAATTTGTCTCAAAAGTTAAGACTAGAAGTATGCCAGAACCATGATGCACCAATATCATGTAAACCAGGACAAACCAGCCAAATAAAAAGACCCGCATATTACAATTTGTGATTTCATATATAAGGAGGCAATAGGTTTGGTGATATTTATGAATCTCATGGCCATATCTGATAGAATGTAGTTGTAAGTTGTAACTTAGACGCTCTAGTCTTGTTTTTGAAGCCTTATTTATCCTTTCAAAACAACGAGATCCCACGTCCTAGAGAAGTTCCAAAGATAACATCGAAAGCGCAAGCTCCAAGCACGTCAGGGTGGCGGGTAACACAACATGACGTCTAGAGTTCCATTCAACACCAAGGCCTATGTTAACACTGAAAGAGTGAAATAAAAAAAGAGGCATGAATTTTGCTGGAATCCAATGACATAAACTACTTAACTGAATAGAGAGTATCCACTAGTCAGAACACTTGTGGTCCACCTAAATCACATAATAGCCCATTGTCAAGACCCCATGAATGATTGGAGATTGAACTTATGATTGGAAGCAGTGTGCCCATACTCGCCTCGGCCAGAAGATTCGCCACCTGGCCGAGGGAATTACACCGCCGAATCCTCAGTGTCCACACAGGGCCTTTTGGCCCTAAAACAACAAAAATACAAAAAAAGGAAAAGAAAAAAATTGAAAAGTATATTTCTTTCGCTTCTTTTTATAGTTTTTGCGATATTGAAGAAAGCAAAACAATTTAAAAGTAAGAAACATGTAGTAAAAGTAAATTGAAACCTAAAAGGACTTTAAAAAGTTAAAATACGCTGAAAAATCTAAGGAAAAATGGATTTAAAAAAACTGATTTACAGTTTGGGACATTTTAAAAAATCCAAAAAAGAGGAAAATATAAAAATACTGATTGTTGCAAAAAAACTCATAAATATTTGCCAAATACATATAAATCATATACAAAAAGATTATAAAACAGTCCAGCATTTTGAAAAAAAATTTCAGAAATTTTTTGAAATTTTTTGAAATTTTTTAGATCCCCCTCTGCATCCAACTCAGGGAGGCGAGTGACTCAGAGAACTGGTGGTGAGAATTGAGAGGTTTAGAATGATGCATAAGAAAGAGAGCATCCAATCTAGCCTAGATTTGTTTCAGCTGCATGTTTTGCCAAATTCAAAGACAATGGAGAACAAGACTGAATCTCAAACCAGAAGTGCTCAATATCATATCATTATATTAAAAAAGGAAAAGCCATAAGCCCACATTCCAGAATAGGGAGAGAGAGAGAGCAATACAACTTGGAATTACACCAATCAGCCAAAAATTTGGAAACAGATATCCCAAATCGATTTCTTAAAGAACTATGAAGATGCAGAGAGAGAGAGAGAGGGGGGGGGGGGGAGAGCTTGTGTGTTCAATTAGGAAATGGATAAGCGTCTCACCCGTTCCCATGAATGGCACAAAGTCATTAACCGTGACTTCCACACCCATCTCTGCAAAAACATCCACAGCTGCTTGCCTTGAAAGCTCCTCACTGTTGCAAAGGACTCCATCCATGTCAAATAGAACAGCCGAAACCTTCCCCCAACTCGATTCCCCATTAGAAGAAACATCTTCTATGTCAGAAACTTCTCCCTGAGTTCTCTGGCACCTAATCTCAAACTTCATGCCATTCCTCTCTCCTTCCAGGTTATGACGAATTACGGGCATTGAAGCTCTGAAACTAGAGAGGATGAATTGGAGTCTTGGAGTGGAAATTCCATGGAGATTTGATGAGAAATAAAGTGGATGAGAGAAAGAGAGCTTGGCTAAACGAACTCCATGGAGATTTGATGAAAGAGGAAGTGGATAATGAGTTCCTGGAGTCGCGGGAAGCAGCTGTGAGGCCATGGTTCGACCGTTAGAGCTATGGAGCAGTCTATATAGACAATAAATCATGACTATTTTGCCCCTGATCTTTTCATTGAATTCAGAGATAGTCGGCAACGCCCTCGAAATCGGACCATAATTGCTAAAAGAGCAATGATGTACTGCAACGGTTAATGCAACCACACCTCTAGAATATAAGAAAGAAATATTACATTCATACCCATTTGCACCATTTTTCATTTTATTTTATTTTTTCAAAATACTCTAACTTTGATCACCACCCAAGCATTTTATCTATCATGATTGGGCTTTTCTCGAGCACGTTCCAATATCCAAGAAGAGATCCATCACTTTCATCCCTTACTGGCAAGTTAGGCTGATCCAAAGCTTGGTTGATATCCGAAATTGATTTTAGGCCCATCTTTAATATTTTGTTGCTAAAAGGTGCCTTATGAATGACGATTTGAGGTAATGATTTAATTTTTTTTTATAAAAGGTAGGCCTCATATAAGGTAAAAATTTATATAAGATTGCAACCTTAAAATGTAGAATTACAAATGCATCTAAGAAATCCATCGGAAATAGTTGTTTTTATGTAGAAAAGCCCTCTAATTGATCATCTCGACAACAGGATGTATTTATATAAAAAATAATATTTTAAGTCCTAAAAATAGTGCATCTTGCAACACACAACCTATTTTCAAGATTTTCATATATTTATAGATCTATTTAATTTTAATAATTTTTGGAGTTTAAAATTTTAGAATTAAATATAAAAATCGATTTTGAGATTATAGAAAACTCATCTGTTTTTCTTTGGAAATGTTTCTATACTTCCCCTACAGCACAGAAGATCTATGCTTCCCCTACCATCCAACCGTCCAATTTTGATCAAAAGAACCACTCATCGTTTGATTTTAGATCCGATGTCTTAAAGTATTTTATTTTTCTATGAATATGAAATTTGGTACATGCCATCTTCTCATTATGGTACACCTATAAAAAATATTAAAAATATTTTTTGATAAAATATAATGATCAAAATACCCCTTAAAAAATTCAAGGATATTTTGGTTTTTTTTTTAGGAAATATTTGTTTAATATTTTTTGCTAGTGCGAGTTTAATAGAGGATTGGATGTAAAAATTTTGGTGTCAAAAGTTCATAAAAAAAAAATTAAAAATAAAATAATGAAGAGATAGGATATTGTGATTGGGACAATATGAGCCCTCCATTCAAAATGGACGGTTGGATAAGGGGAAGAATATGAGTTTTATGTTGTAGAGGAAGCATAGAAAGCTTGCCCTTTTTCTTTTTTTTTCTTAATAAGGGCAATAATTTCATATAACCGTTGTGTAATAATATGGTAAATTATAGCGTTTTAGGTAAATTTGTAGTTTCACGCTAAAGTGTTCCAAAATATAAAGCCAAAACATCTCCAACCTTTGGGAGTATGCTGTCCATCTACTCCCTTGCACATCCCAAATTTCGGAGGTACAATCTCCGGAACCCGACTACCGTCAATGAAAACGGAATTAACTCTACTCTCTATGTGCATGAAAAAAAATGGCATCCCAATATTGCACAAAAAGCATCCAAGTTTTTTTCATAACGACCTAGATATTCAAGAATTCAAAATCTAAATTCTTTCCATTTGAATATTCATCTAGTGATAAATTAGAAAAATCCCAAAATTTTGAATAAAGAAAAAAAACTCCTAAATAGCCATTTTCTTTTTTTTTCTAAAAAGATGACATTCCACTATTGTAAAAGAACAATCCAATTTTTTGAAGGAAAGATCTAGATAATCAAAAACTCAAATTTTAAATTATTTTCTTTGAAATCCCAAAATTTGGAATAAAGAATCTCCCAAATGGCTATTTTCTTGAGGGAGTTGATGTATGGCATTCTCTTATGGAAACGTTCAAATATGAAAACCAATCCAATCAAAACTGGTTCAGTTCAACTGAGGATATTGTCCAATCAAAATTGATCCACTCGTCAGTTGAATTGATTGAACAAGATTTTAAAAAAAAATGACAAGAACAAAAATGTGAAATATCTTCAGTTGCCTAGTTTTGTTCAAACTAAGATCGGTCAAGCATTAATTAAGCTAAAATTGGTCAAGTATTTACGAAGTACACTCGATTTTCAGTTTCCATAAGACTGACCAAAACAAGAAACTTCTAACCACGCATGTCGGCCCAATCCAACATTAATAATCATTAGCTCAACGCCCTTGCACATCGCCCATGTTCAATTAACCTCTCAATAAACATTGATCCAACCTTATCAAAAATCAAAAAATAAAAAACTCTCTTGAACACCCTAGGGACCTGCTCACTTACCATGTCAGCCTTAAAGCGATCACCACTTGAAAGTGTAGTCACTCTTTCCCTCTCCCAAAAAAAACTTCCCTTCATGGTGGATGGCAGCTCTCCCCTTGGCCCAACCTTCTACTTTGAACTCATATACCATGCTCCCTCATAAGCATAATTTGCCTATACACCCTCGGTCAGAAGACCTACTTGGAAGATTTTTCAATCTAAAATTTTGATAACTATATAACAATTACTAGATGATTATTCTTAAAAAATAATTGAAATTTGAGTTTTTTCACACTTAGATTTCACCATCTGAAATTTAGATGGCCTTTATTCGATCTCAAGACATTATTTCTTTCATGTGCATAAAGGGCACAATTAGGAATTTATTATTATTATTATTGAGGTTAATATATGGTTGAAGATGTTACGTCCCCTAAATTTAAGGTCCTAGAATTAATTCTAGGGGGGGTTCTGCCTGAGGGAGTAAATAGAGATTCCACTCATGCGTGAGAAGAATATCTTTTGGCTTCTATTTTATTCCTCTTCCTTGTCTACATCAATGTCCCCTGCCAACAATTTTTGAAATATGCGAATGAATATTTTTTTTTTGACAAATGTTACTTGATTTTATTGATAAACACTAATAAAAATTGGGTGAGGTTTGGATAAGGCCGAGGCTCTAAACAATCAAAGTAAAACGTACTTTCAACTAGTGTCAAGAAATATGGTTTCAATACTAGAAATCTTTGTGATAGCCTTAAAATATCTCAATAACAAAGAAGCCTGGCATGAATGATCTTGTATTGAGAGCTAAATTGGTTAAAAGGATGGGACATAATTATTACAGAGAACTCGCATGGCCTAATTCTTTTTTATAAATCTTTCCAGTGGTAATTTTAGGTACTATTGCATGTAACATGGGTCTAGATGTTCTAG
The DNA here is from genome assembly GCF_054954075.1 of Amborella trichopoda. Taxonomy (NCBI): domain Eukaryota; kingdom Viridiplantae; phylum Streptophyta; class Magnoliopsida; order Amborellales; family Amborellaceae; genus Amborella; species Amborella trichopoda. The sequence continues at coordinate 54,627,782 of NC_142337.1, forward strand.
AACCTTTAATGATTGGTGAACCAATAGATCCCTTTGCAACTCTTTTAGAAATATTACCCGAATGGTACTTTTGTCCTATATTTCAAATACTTTGTACAATACCTAATAAGTTATTGGGTATCTTTTAAATGGTTTCGATACCAATGGGATTATTAACAATACCCTTTTTTGGAGAATATCTCGTTCAAATAAGAGCCCCATTTCCCAGTTGATAGACCAAAGATTTCTTGCATCATGCCATTTTCTTATAAGATTCTTGGGATTTTTTTTTTTTTTTTTTAAAAAACAACTATTTTGATTGTGATTGATTTTAAAAGTAATTTTCATCTTTAATAATAAAATTTAAAGCTTCAAAAATAGTGTAGATCAAGCAAATCTACGAAAACTTGAAAATTTTGAAATTTGATGGTCCAAAATGCATTATTTCCAAAACTTGAAATCCATTTTTTTCTCGTATCCATACATCTTGAGGTCGAGATGATCAATTTGAGAATATTTGGGGATCAAAATAAACCTTTTCTAGTTAAATTTTTTAGTGCGCCCTAATTTAGTTATTTAGAGCCTCACACTTATATAAAGTTTTTCCATAAAAAATACATCATAAAGTTCACAACATCATATATAACAAGCGTTAGTTGAAGGATACCTCTCTTAGCTAACCCCTCTGCCAAATCATTAGCCATGTTTAAATGAAATCTCCAACTCAATACAAATACCCAAAATATGTCTCCAAGAGAACCTTAAAGCCCATGGTGGTGTGGATCAGTGTACGAAAAATCGAACCAGATCAGTTAATCGAATATGGGTCTAGAAGCAGTTTAACCGGCCTAGCCAACCGGCCTAGCCAGGCAAGTCCCGAGCAATCAAAAAAGTGTTAAACAGAATAATAACACAAAAATAAATTTAATAAAATATAAAATATATATTTAAAGTATGATTAAATAAAGCGCATCCAAATGAACTTGAAAATTAATGAAAAAAATGGATTTTAAAAAGTCTATTTATACCCAAAGGTATTTTTGAAATTTTCTAAAAAAAGATGAGAAAATGTCAAAAAGTCAGTGGATAAAGGTTTAATTAATGGAATTAATATTGGTAACAATGGGTTGAAGATTTCACATCTTCAATACGCTGAAAATACCATTATTTTTTGCAACCTTGAAGAGAGGGAGTTTAGGTCTTTATGGGTATTCCTAAAATGCATGGAGTTTAGGTCTTTATGGGTATTCCTAAAATGCATGGAGTTAGCTATGGGATTGAATGTTAACTTGGGCAAAACGGCTCTTATTGGAATTGGCTATGAGGAAAACAAGTTGAGACAATTGGGTATTATTGGATGTGAGGTCAGTAAGTAGCCTAGTAAATATTTTAGAATTCCCCTGGTTGCTAGAAATGCTTCAAGATCGATTTAGGATCTAATTGTTAAAGGGTTTGATAAGAAAATAGATTTATGGAAATCCAAATTATTATCTTTTGGGGAAAGAACCGCTTTGATAAAATCAACTTTATCTAATTTACCAATTTACTTTATGTCTATCATTCGAATGCCAAAAGAAGTGGCAAAATGGTTAGGAGATATAATGTGAGTCTTTCTTTCGGGGGAAGTGGGAGAGAGAAAAAAGAAGAAGCTTTTAAGGTGGGATAAGGTTTGTGCTTCCATTAAGGATGGGGGACTGGGTATCAAGAGGTTGAGGATAATGAATACAAGTCTACTTACAAAATGGTGGTAGCATTTTTAGTCACATCAGAAATCCTTATGGTGTGATATGCTCATAGAAAAATACATATTAGATGTATGCTTCAAGAAGTCTAAGATCTAAAGCATCCATGTCTAGTATATGGAAAGGAATTGACTTTCACAAGCCTTTATATCTCCCCCACTGTTATAAATTGGTAGGCAAAGGAGATCAAACCCTTTTCTGGTTTGATAAGTGGTTGGTAGACTACCCCTTTGATGTTTGTTCCTTGAGGTTTTTTCTATAGTGTTAAACCCATTGGCCTCAGTGAATGAAGTAAGAGGGGATGATGCTTCTAATAATTCTTGGCTCATTGTGTGCAAGTATAGGAGGCTGTCTGACTCTTTTACTGCTAAATTCCAAAATCTCTTGGAGCTTTTACAGACCTTCTTCTGTGCACTAAACAAAGAAGATACTCTTAAATGGGATCTAAATTCTCATGGTGATTTTTTGATGAAGTCAGTTTACTGCCTCGTTTTATGATGATAAGTAAGTGCGGACCTCGATCTTCGCAAAATTTGAAGTCTCATATCCCTCTGAAAGTTCAATTGTTTTTGTGGATTGCGTGCCAAAAGAAGATTCCTACCATAGACAATTTTCGAAAAAGAGGGTTTGCTTTAACAAATGCATGCTTGTTGTGCTTTCAAAATGATGAAACTGTGGATCATCTTTTGCTACACGACCGATTTTTCCAAAATCTTTGGAATTGGGATTATAGGTTTGATTCAGCTTTGTATCCACATTCCTCAGTCAATGAATGTCCTTCTTCAACAATGGATGCATCCAGGAATTCCAAAGATTGGTTATATTCTATGGCAGTCTATATTGACTAACATATAATGGAATATTTGGAGAGAGCGTAATAGAAGAGCATTTGAAGGAGTGTGCATGGATATGGATAATCTGAAATCAATTATTCTTGCTATGGCGGTGGACTGGTTCTCGGTGCTCAAAGATTGTAGCAGTGTTCCCAAAAGTTAGGTTATCCAAAATCCCTTGGAAGTGGCAAATATTTAAAAGTATTTCAACATGATTCGTGCAAACTGGAGACCACCTCCTTTGGAATGTCTTAAACTCAATTTCAATGATAGTTCTTTGAGTAACCCAGGGCTAACTGGCTTTAGTGGTTTAATCCGAGATCATAATGGACTAGTTTTAAAGATTTTTTCATGTCCATGTGGTATTACAACAATAAATGAGGCTGAATCAAGAGGTTTATTCAAGGGCCTTAAATTGCTCATCGATATGGATGACCATAAGATAAATGAAGGAGACTCTTCAGATGTTATTTCATGAGCAAGAGGAGAGGTGAAACCACCGTGCCAACAACGAGGTTTTTTTAATGAAATTAATTCTCTCTTACTTATTTATTCGTTTGAATTGTTGCACTGTTATAGAGAAGGAAACTCTAAGGCTGATACGCTTGCCAAAGGGGGAGTTCACCAACAATCGTTGGTGATCTCAACTCTCCTGTAATCTCCTAGTGTACTTATCTTTGAGGCAACGAAATTCGTGGTTAATATTATAAAAAAAAAAAAAAAAAACAAAAAAAATAAATAAATAAAAATTAAAAAAAAAGCAAAAACTTCAACCCTTGTAAGAGAGCTGAAATCTCTGCTTCATTTGATGTTACATTCCCACAATGGCCCCAATAACAACAATAGTTGAAACTCTAGCACCCTCCTTCATAAAAGACATCCAATTCCATAAATTGTGAACAATCTTGACCTTTAGGGGTACCATACTAAGGCTTCGTCCATCAAAAGTCCTTTTATATCTTTCCGACCAGATCTCCCATAATTCTAAAGCTCTGAAAGCTTTCTATATTAATATTCATACTTTTGGTAGACCACAGACATCCATCTACTCCAAAATATTAAAGTTCCTCCTCCGTAGAGCCATGAAGCAACCAATCTTTAGCAAAACACACATCCATAAATTGTAAGCGAATGGCCATTGTGAGAACAAGTGATCACATTTTTGTATGATAGACAAGCATTCACCACTATCTTGCCTTCTTTAAGTTAAAGTTTTACCTTAAAACAATGTATGATAGACAAGCATTCACCACTATCTTGCCTTCTTTAAGTTAAAGTTTTACCTTAAAACAATGTCCAAAAAAACGCATGCACCTTATGTGGGATACACCACTTCCAAATCTTTTGCAAAATTTGGTTGCTCCCATCTCAGTTTCATGAAAAAAATAATCCACTAAGCTAATTTAACCAAAAACCACCCATCATCTACAGCCTCCCATATCGCCTCATTATCGGCATTCTTTGAAAAATATTGAGATTCCAACTCCTCAACAGTGCTCCATATTGCAAGAACACCCCATCAAATAAAGAAATTGGGGTAATTTTGGTAAATAAAAAATAGTATCAAATAAAGAAAAATATAACGAGTTATTTTCTTCGTAAAAAAATAAATTCATTAAATTTTTGGTAATTAAAATAAACTAGGGTTTTTTGTTTTGCAAACAAATCGGTTGAGGTATTTTCGGTAATAAATTTTAAAATTAGTTAAAAATAAGATATTTGGATGTATTTTTGGTTAAAACCAAATTGAGGTTCCTAACGGTAATAAAAAATAAAATGGGGTAAGGTAAAATAATTTGATGGTCAAATAACAAACTGAGGAAAATTTTGGAAATTAAAATAAACTGAAATATTATTCTTTTTTAAAATAAATAAAGCTACTTTTTTTGGTAAAAATAATAATTAAATAAGGTAAAGAAAAGTAATTTGTTAAAAAAATAATTTGAAGTACTCTTCGGTCATCAAAATAAACCGAGGAGATCCTAGAAACATCGGATATCCCAAGATAACCCCTAGCCACTTTGTTGACAAACCTCTTGTACCCTTACCATGGGCTCTATAACTTTTGTCAAAAACCTTTGGGTCGCAGAATTTTAAGGTCTATCACCGACCCACTTTTGATGCCAAAAAAGAACTTTGTCATTCTTGCCAACCAGCCAGCAAACATTGCTTACTACAAAAGCTCTACAAGACATAATCCCTTTCTAAAGATGAGATAGACAGACAATATTAAGTCCCCCATTTATGAACATCAACCAGCGATTGAGGCCATGTTTGGCTACCAGCACTTGTCTTTTTTGACAGGGGTATTTTAACTTTTTTTTATAATTTTTTTGAAATTTTTTAACATCCCCAAGTTAGACCACCTAACTCAGAGATATTCAGACGAGTCTGAGTTGGCTCACCTGATTAATCAAACACATCTAACATGAACTAGTTCATCCTCGATGTCCATCACTAGGAATAGATGGTGGTTAACACTACAAAGTATACTGTGTAGTATTTGGATTGCTTCCAACTTCCCACCGTAATAATGCATTTTAGTTAGTAACCAAATTACCCTCTTTGATAAGGAGGAGGCCGAAATTCTTCGTTTTCCGGCATCCCTTTGTCTTAAATAACCCAACCCCCGGCCCTCTCGAAATAATCGTAAGTGAAACCTATAAAACACTTTTAAACTCCCCAGCCTCTCTCATTATTCGTTAAAAAGTTTTTAAACTCCCAAGTCTCTAAATCTCATATGCACATGCACCCCAGCTCATCTTCAGCCTGCACAAGGTCCCTTCTCTGCATAATCAGGTTAGTGACCAACTGCTCTCTTTCTCTAGCTAAAATTCAAAATCAAAGGCCCTCTTTCTCAAACTATAATTCAACATCAGGCCACCCTTTTTCTCTCTCTCAAATTGAAATTGATCGTATTTCTTTTCATTGTTTCGTAACTTCAAAATCAAGCACCCCCCATAAAAAAAACAGAAACATAAAACAAAATTGGTCAAGTTTCTTTCAATTATTTCATAATTTTAAAAATTATGAGAATTTTTCTTGTTTAATCTCTCAATCATGATAGTTTTGCTTTTGTTGGTTTGGTTTTTTATATTGTAGCTGTTTGGTTACTCTCTCTCTAGTAGGTCCTCTATCTCTCACGCATGGACACCCTGGCTCTATCTTCAGCCTGCATTATGCCCTTCTGTCCCTAATCAGGTTATTTTCTCTCTAGCTGAAATTTAGGGCCTCTTTCTCTTTCTAAAAATGTAATTCAACATCGGATATGTTGGAAAAAAATATTTTCCTTTCATATCATTTGGAAATTTGAAGTCTGTTTAAAACATGATGTTTGGCAAGAGAATACCATTTGGAAATCTGAAGTTTGTTTAAAACATTATATTTCACAATTTAGGAAGCATAACGTATGGAGTTTTTCAAATATTAAGAAGGAAAATAAGGATGAGAGGTATGTCACTTTCATAAGGAGACTTTTCATTGAAAAATAAGATTCGACAGCATAATGAGAAAGTTATTAAAAAAGCTACATATCTTGACAGGGTGCGATTTCTATAAGGTTGCAACCTTGAACGATCTAATTAAGGCGTACCTCCAAAGGGTGCGATTTCTATAAGGTTGCAACCTTGGACGATCTAATTAAGGCGTACCTCCAAAGGGTGTGATTTCTATAAGGTTGCAACCTTGAACAATCTAATTAAGGCGTACCTCTAAATTTTATTTTTGGTGTAAAAAAATCTTTGGAATATCTAAAAACCTATTTTTATATCTAATTATAAAATTTTAAGAGAAAATTTCGTATAGAATCCTAATTTCTTATATTACTTCATGGTAGATTCTCTTTCCGTTTTTCTTTCAAGCACCATAAGGAAATCCGTAAATATTTCACCGTACCCCGTCATCTCTTATCTTTCTCTTTTATTGACTTTTGACCATAAAAATTAGCCCCAACAAATCTTTTTATACCATTTCGTCCCAAAACCTTTTTTAACCATCTTTTTCTCTTTCTACCGATAAAAAAAAAAATTTGGGTTAAAACGGTATAAAAAGATTTATTGGGGCTAATTTTTATAGTCAAAAGTCAATAAAAGAGAGAGATAAGAGATGATGGGGCATGGTGAAATCTTTACGGGTTTTCTTTTGTTGCTTGACAAAAAAAAGGAAGGAGGGTCTAAAAGTTTTTGGGTTGAAATGATATAAAAAAAATTGTTAGGCTAATTTTTATGGTAAAAAATCAATAAAAGATGGAGATAAGAGATGATGGGGTATGGTGAAATCTTTACCGGTTTTCTTATACTGTTTGAAAGAAAAATAAGAGGGTCTACCATGAAATAATACGATGAATTAAGGTTCTATACAAAATTTTCCCAAATTTTAAACTCCAAAAATGATTAAAATCAAGTAGATCTATGAATATATGAAAATCTTGAAAATATATGGGCTAGATAATGTGTTGCAAGATGCACTATTTTTGGGAATTAAAATCTCTCTTCTTCTTTTTTATCATATTCATATATCTTGATGTCGAGATGGTCAATTAGAGAGTTTTTTAACATTAAAACAACTTTTTTTGATAGAGTTTTGAGGTGCCTCAGTGATTCTACATTTTAAGGTTGCAACCTTATATAAACGTTTTCCATCTTCAAATAGATACATACATTGATCGACACAAATTAGTTGGACAACCATAACAGAGATGCTAGACCTAAAAACTTCTCTCTTTTTCTCTCTCTCTCATTTTCACACTACTCTTTTATTCGGGTGCTGTCTGTATAGAGCCTAGGCTCTAAACAATGAAATTAGAGCTTACCTTCAAACATTGTCAAGAGATGTGGTTCAATACTTGAAATCTTTGTGATAGCTTTAAAATATATATTTTTATTTATTTATAAAGTTTAAAGCTTCAAAAATAGTGTAGATCGATAGATCTATGAAAATTTGAAATCTTGAAAATTAACGGTCCAAAAATGCATTACAAAGTAGCCTATTTCCAAAACTTGAAATCTATTTTTTTTTTCACGTCTATGCATCTTGATGTCGATATGATCAATTTGAGAATATTTAGATATCAAAACAGCCTCTTTTAGTGAAATTTTTGAGGTAGGCTCAAATTTGATTGTTTCGAGCCTGTCTCTATATAGAAAAAAGGCCATTAACTATAAAATTAAAATAACTCTTCGTACATAGGATTTCACCGCAACTTGTCATTTGTGCATTAATTGGAAGATAACTAATTTTCCTAGTTCCAAAAATGACTATTTGTTTCTTCCAATTCTAGAACATTCTATAATTCTCTACAATGCCCTAGAGAGATAAGACAAAAATACCTTTTAGTAATGTTCTAAGGACATGGTTTTTACGCGTCCATGTAGAAATGAGTCACCTTTTAAAAATCTATTTTTGAGATGGATTTTTTAACTTAATTTTTAACGACATGTTATCTCTAACATGGAGATCATGAATATAAAAAAATAAATAAAATTTAAAAATTAAAAATAACAATTCTATTAAAAAAAGATTTGGATCGTTAGTTTCAAATTTTTTTTATGGAAACCTAATTGCATCCATCTCTAAGATAGATGCTTTATACACAACATATTGTATAAATGCGATCCAGCTCGCATGAAACAATTTTCTATTTTTAATTACATTTCTAATGTCCCTCTAAATTTGAAAATTCCTTTCTTCAAGTCTGCCTTATTTCTTCCTTCAAGAGCTCCCTCATGGACTCTTCCACGGAACTCTCTATTTTGTCGCTTTATTTATCGACCATCAATTTTCAAGCACTGCTTTCATTTTCCTTTTTCTCAATCTCATCTTCGGAATGAACTACCGCCATAAATGCTGCACTTTGTTCAGCTTCAGGAAACCTTAGTTCAGCTACTAGATTTTCATATTCTTCAAGTCCCATAGATAAATCTTCAATTTCTTCCTTTAAGACCTCCCTCATGGGCTCTTCCATGGACCTCTTTGTTTCGTCCCTTTGTTTCTCGATTGTCATTTTCCCAGCTTTGCTTTCATTTTCATTTTTTCTCAATCCCATCTTCAAAATGAACTACTATCGTAAATGTTGCACTTTGTTCAGCTATCTTCTTGGTTCTTTTTGGAAGTTCGGGAAATCTTAGTTCACATACTAGAACTTCAATTATATATGTCGGGTCATGACCAGGTCTTTCCTTTACCGAAGCTTACCAAAGTGATTTTACCGGGTTTCGCTTCGCTTAGGTCTAGGTCCAAAATCCGAAGACTTCGGCCTCTTTAGCTGAAAGGAAGCGAATCTGACCACAACGGTGAAAGATTTGTTGTATCAATCAACATTGTTACTGGCCAAATTAGTATATACCTCAACCTTTTCCAAACTAGTGTCAAAAAATAATTTCAGTGAGTTCAATTGTTTTATTGATTATGCAATTTATTATTTTATATTTATAGTTTATTTTTCCCAATTAGCCCAACCCTAAAAAACTAGGGCTTGGGCCACAAAGTGTGACATGAGTGCCGATCAACCACAGCTTGAGGGTAGGGCTAGGCCCGGCCTGGGCCAAGATTGGCCCGATCCTTTTTCTTTTTTTTCTCCTATTTTTCTTTTGATTTTATTCGGCCCATCCTTGTTGATTGGGCTAGAACCGGGATTAGGTGTAGGGCTCTTTGGACCCATCATAGCCATGTGGGCTTGGGCCAACCCTATGGGAACTAGAGCCATGCTAGGGCCAAGGTTGGCCCAGCCCATTGCCAAGAAAGACAACGTCAAATGTGACCATAACCAAAAGGATCTGCAAAAGTTTTTATAGGAAGACAACGGTCAGATAGAAAGGGTAGTCGACAAAAAAAATTACTAACTTGAGAAAGTTTTACGAAAACCATACCAGCTTCAACAGATTGAAGTATCAAGTTCTGGCAATATAGTATATTATAGATGAATCTGGTAGTTGTTTAAATAGACATAATGTATATTGTAAATGAATATATTAGTAGGAGTAGTTTAAATAAAATATAATCTATAATTCACAAATATTCAAAATCAAGTTCAAAGACTACAAAAGTTAATATGATTATGGATGAATCTAGTAGTTGTTTAAATAGATACAATATAAAATGTATATGGTAGATGAATATGGTAGTGTAATAATTTAAATAAAGGATAGTCTACAATTCACAAATATTGAAAATCAATTATTCAAATAATACAAAGTTAAAATTAGAATGAGTTGCGAATGATGAATTTACTTAAGTATGTGGTTTATTTTGTTAAAATTTATTTTTTATAGTATTTTATTGATCAAATAAACGTGTGTGTGCAAATATCATTAAAAGACAAGAGGTACTTATGTTTTCTTCATAAGGGGTAAAGTTGAAATTCTTACTAGAAGAATAAAAGTATGCTACAAATAAAGTTTCAAAGCACCAACTTCAAAAATACTATTGTACTTTTGTAGAAATTTAAAGTTTTTTCTTAATGATTAATTAGCAAAACAATCGATTTTGAAAAAACATCAATTTTTAGGGGGATGGGGGTATTTTAAAAATAATCCAAAAAGAACGGAAAATGCAAAAATAAGTATTCATGGCTAAAGATAAATTTATAATCTTATATGTTGAATTCTCCATTTCAAGTTTTTGGCATATATCATTGGGCTCACTTTTGCAAGTATAAGTTCTTGAGATGCTTGCTACAAAACATAAAAGTCTTGAACTTTTTTCTGAGTGTCTATTTCACCCCTTTTTTTTCTCAAATCATTTTTCAAACAACAAACTATCAAGCTTTTCAAAGATAGATTTCATTTTTTTTATAATTATCTATAATAGTGTAAACTGTAGTAATATAGTACAAGAGTTGAATACTTTGTATCTTTTTATAATATAGTTGCAGGTGGCACATGCTTACATGAATAGCAATAAATCATGAATTTTATGGTTACATGAATAGTGCTAGCCATTGTTTCAAAACCTGGATCAATGGGGTGGTTCGTCCACCTTAGAAATAATGTGGAGATCACTAGTTTTGATCATTATTTTTATTCTTTGCACCTACATTTTTTTGCTTGAACAAAATATGTTGTAAATAGCAAATCCCACTAATAATATATATAGTTTAAATATATAAAGAATAGGGCATATAAACTTGCCAAATCTTTTGCATGCCTTTGACTCATGATTTGAAGTCACATGCCTTTAATATGACAATACTTTAGAATAATATACTTTTGTTGTGGTAAGTTTTTCTTTTGTATTTATTTGTTTTGTGTTATAAAAGCCTTTTAAGAATCTCTCTATACATAAATTTCAGCTAATTCTCGACGCTGAATTAAAAAATCAGAGAAAAGTTGGACAAAAGTTTGTTTAGCAAAGTAGAAAGCTTAGTAATTACATTGGACGACAAAATAGGTTAGGGTATTGGAGGAGACTAAAGAGGTATATTAGTTTTAAATATATTTTTATTAGTAACATATGTTTTTTTATCTTGTATAATTTTTTATGTTTATTTTTTTGTGCTATTTTCGTTTTTGATTTTATTGTATTATTTATCATGAAATGTCATTCTATTTTTTTCCCTAGTACCCAAGTGAATTTAGAGTTAGTTGATATTTATATTTAAACATATCATTTATTTATTTATTCAAAAATTATTTTATGTAGTTATATTCTATAGCTTTGAAATTTTATATTTTAATAATTTTTTTTAAAAAATTACATTCAGACATGGTTTTAATGCCTTTATTATAGCCTATGTTACTTTTTGCATAAATTACGTTAAGACCACCCCATCCACGACCTATTTTAAAAGAATTACCCATATTTCCAATATTGGACAGTTGGAAAATACCGGAAGTGCTCTACCAACTCTATTAATAAAGACCTATCAAGTACTATCCACACCAAACAAGCACATTAGCTCAACTTCCTAAGTAGTTTGGCAATAGAAAAAATGGAATTAATAAAGCATAATGTAATTAGTTTTAATTATTTCTTATTTTATTTATTGTTATTTGTATTTGAATGTATTTTATTTTTCAATATTGAAAAATAAAATAATTCAAATACAAATAATAATAAATAAAATAAAAATAAATAAAACTAATTATATTACATAAATTCTGTTATACTAATTGAATGCTAAGAATTTGAATAATAATTATTTATAATAAATATGGTATTTTTAATACTAGACAACTTAAAAATTGAGTTATCCGACATCTGAAATGCCAACCACAGTTTTTTTCAACCACAGTTTTTTTCAATGTTTCAAATACCAGATAGGCCCTTACTAATAAAGATGGTTGTAGGATTTCCCACCTGTCCAGTATTAGAAATGTCGAATTAGAAAACAAGTCTAAAATAAATCTACAAGGTTAAGCTATTTACGTAATATTTGCTAAAAACCCATTTTGTAATAAGGGAGTTGAAACCATGTTCATACACAATTTTTTACTTCAGTGAGAGGACATTTTTTTTAGATATCTCATCTAGTTCATTGATTATTTTACTCTATTTATATTTATTCACTATTCTTTGCTTATAAATTGGAATTAACTCCATATCGTCTTTTTATGCTTAATGCATGTAATACACGTGCATTTAAAACATCTGCAAAGCTAGTGTTGCCAATGGCGACTGTTATCACATCACTCTTTTTTTGTTTTGGTCATTTTGTAGTTAGTACTCTTACTTCTCTTTATGACTTACCTCTATCTATTAGCCACTAAGATAACCTAAAAAAACTTAATATATGTTTATGTTTTCACTGGATGACACATTGTATCAAACCTGATTGTGATTTGTGTTTATTTTTCTCTTGAAAAATGTGTTAGTTGAGTTTCTAGATGTACCATGTCAAGCTTGCCACACCCACAGAGTTTTTCTCTTGAAAAATGTGTTAGTTGAGATTATGGATGTGTCATGCTAAGCTTGCCACACCCGCAGTTATTGTTAACGAAATGCAATTGCTCATACCCAAGTTGGACATAGAGCAACAAGAGCTTTTCAAGGCCTCACCCGCAGTTATTGTTAACGAAATGCAATTGCTCGCACCCAAGTTGGACGTGGAGCAACAAGAGCTTTTCAAGAAGAATATTGAGGGGCAACCAAATATTTACTCGGAAAACTAAAGAATATTGAGGGGACAACTAAATATACCGAATAACCTTCAATTTTTCGTTGGGGAGATCATTCTAGAATGGTATTTGCATAATTTATATTTTCAGGTGTTTTGGAGGTGTAGCAGTTTGGTTTTTTAACCGTTTTTCATTTGGACTTTTGGAGAAGTGATATTTATGGATTTGATATTTATAATAAGGCTTTATTCTTGCCAAAAGAAAGAAAATTGCTGACGTTATGCTTGTCAAAAAGAAAGAAAGATCGAGTTCAATTGAGTTGGATCATCGAAAGTTTGAGTTTGCACATTTTATTAGTTTGAGATATTATTTTGATGCTGTTAATTTGAGATATTATTTTGATGCTGTGAAGATTGTGTTTTTATTTTAATTGGTGGGAGAGAGAAATTTAACAGAGAGATTTACTTTCTATCAATAGAGTTGGAGAAAGGTTTTTGCTTTTGATGCTTTTGGGTTTTATTATTGATTGAGATATTATTTTGATGCTATGAAGATTGTGTTTTTTTTTAATTGATGGGAGAGAGATTTAGTAGAGAGATTTACTTTCGGGTAATAGAGATTGGTTTTTGCCACCGATGCTTTTTGGTTTTGTTATTGATGGGATGTAACTCAAATTTAAGATTCATATTTTAATAGAGATTGATTTATTTGGGTATAGATTTGGAGTTGGGTTATCTCGTTATTGGCTTTTGGGGTAAAAGGATTTTAATAGAGATTGATTTATTTGGGGATAGATATGGAATTGGGTCGTTATCAGCTTTTGGGGGTAAAAGGTGAGCTTTTTGGCAGAATTTGAAAGTGGGTTTTGTATATTGATCAATTTTGCAATGGACTCGAGAGAAGTTAGTGGCTCTGGAGTCTTTGAAATAATATTGGAGATGGTTTTGGTAGAGAGATTAATTTCGTGCACCATTGATCTTGGGGTTTCTCTCTAACAGAGATAGGGACAAGAGGGAGAAAAAGAAGAGAGAGAAAGAAGGGAGAAGTAAAGAGTTTCGAAGAGAAAATAAATTAGAGAGCCTACAAGTTTGTAGGATTTGCATTCTTCACATTTCAAAGGTTTATTTGCATTCTTCACATTTCAAAGGTTTTAGATTTTCTTTTGATTTTTGTTAGCTCTTTCAAGTACCTCATATTTGATGATCATATCTTTCGATCCTGGTTCTCGTTACTCAATCTTATTGGATGATTGAATTTTTCGTTACTCCATCCTGTGTGATGATCGAGTTTACTCGATCCTATCTATGCTCATGTTTAATGATTGAGTTTTTCGTTACTCAATCATGTTGGATGATGGAGTTTTTCGTTGCTCTATCCTGTGAGATGATCGAATTTCTTTTCGTTATTTGATCATGTCTATTGATCGATTTTTTCATTACTCGATCCCAGATGTTCCTGAGGCAGTTTGTTTCGATTCCTAAGTTTTTCGTTACTCGATATTAGACGTTCCTGAGGCCGTCTGTTTCGATTCTTGAGGTCTGTCACTTTTTTGTGCTTGTTGTTCAAGCAATCTGAACAATTTGAAAATCACCACTCGTTTTTAGCAACTTTGTATTGTTCAAACTCCAGCATTCGTATTGTTCAAACTCTAGCTGCGTTGTGTCAAAGCATCTTGAGTTCGAGGAGAAGTGTTAGGATGTGGATATCTCAGGTTCATATTGATATATATGAGTATATATCTTTTTGATAAGATTATGTATCTAAAAGATACCAAGAGACAAGTCAAAGTTACTTGGTTATCAAGTTAGTTTTGTGATAAGGCCTTCTACTATTTACCTCTATCTCCAAGAATTATATTATATTTATCTCTTGTAATTATTGATTATCTTCTATATATAGACGTACTTATTGATGTAAACAGCCATATAAAATATCCAAAATAGTGAAGAGCCCATTGGGTTTTGAATCAATAGACGTAAGCCCATTGGGTTTTGGATCAATGGACGTAAGGTTTCGGCTTGAACCACATAAATGTTGTGTTTTTTCTTCTTCTCTCTCTATTCTCTATTCAATGTCTCTTCTTCTCTCTCCATTCTCCTCTCCATTCAATGTCTATGCATGTATGCTTCCACTTCAATTTTTTGAGTAAATATTTGGTTGCCCCCTCAATATTCTTCTTAAAAAGCTTGTTTTTATTAATGTAACTACAAACATTTTCTTGTCAAAAGGGGTTGCTCCTGAAACCTAAATGTGTCAACATCAATCGCTCTTTGAAACCTTTGAACAACCCACTTCCGTCAAGTTCCCATAACATCCCATTCTCCAGTTCCTTGGATGGAAAGGAATCAGACAGAAGCTCATCTCCAGTGAGCAGATCTTGGTACACCAACATGATGATTTATGGCGGTAGACTGAAGGTGTTCTGAAACCACCTTGACTCGAAGAGATGAGCTAGAGCTAGATGGAGGGTTTGAGGATCGGGTTTCGTCTAGAGAGAGAAAATACGGTGGGCACTAATCTGAGCCAACGGTAGAGCCAGTCAGAGGGTACTGAAATTTTTCGTCAAGCTCAGATTTGAGCTAAGGAGTCTATCGCTCTGATACCATGTTAGAGCATACATGCACAAACATTGAATGGAGAATAGAGAGAGAACACAACATTTATGTGGTTCATGCCGAAACCTTACGTATACGGATCCAAAGCCCAACAGGTACCACTATATATAGAAGACAATCAACAATTACAAAAGATAAATATGGTATGATTCTTGGAGATATATACCCATACATCCATAATGATGTATATCAATATAAACTCGAACAATCAACAATTACAAGAGATAAATATGGTGTGATTCTTGGAGATATATACCCATACATCCGTAATGTCAATATAAACCCGAACTTGATGAGACTTTGTCTCTTTTTATCTTCTTGATACCTCATCTTATTAAGAAATATATACTCATACATCCATAATGATGTACATCAATATAAACCCAAAATATCCATATCCTAACAGTTATACGCCCTCCAACTAATATTTATGTGCCCTCCACTTCCAGTCGCCTATTCTAGTCTCTCTATCATTTACTAGCTTCTTTCTTAGTCCCTGTCAATAATACAGAAGCCCAGTCTCAATCTACCTCTCTATCTTCTTCCACAAAACTATCTCCCTGTCTCTTTGTTGCCCAAACTATTTCCCCTCTCTCTCTCTCCAAAACTAAACCTTTTTCTCATACGATTGGCCAATACCATCTCCACCACTTGAAGATTGGATTACCTGAATCAAGGTTCTTCTACTCTGAACCTTGCATCGTCTTCATTGAAGGAGAGATCCCTTAGAGATGAGGAATTGGTTAGGGCACAATTTTATGAAGACCCATATGGTTGCTCTGATTTTCTTGGTACAAAGAAGCTCAAGAGACATCCATTTCATCAAACACTTTCTCATCGTGATTGTTGTTTAGAGCTTGAGGGCTTGTTCAATTACTGAGGAACAGCTCTATATCAAAACACCCTTCTATGGGAGTAGATATTTGCTTCGGTTTGTTAGTGAAATTGATTGAGAGAGCGAAGTTTGTATGGTGGTAAAGTCATGCTCTTTATTAATGCAACTGATTCTATTGTTAACTCTATTTTTTATAGTGTGTGGTTTCTATAAGGTGGCAACCTTAAACAATCCAATTAAGGAGCACTTCCAGATTTTATCTTAAGTTCATAGCATGTAATTTTGATGTAAAACAATGTTAGAATTATCCAAAAATCTATTTTTATATCTAACCATAAAATTTTAAACTCCAAAATTGGTTAAAATAAGTAGATTTATAAACATATGAAAATCTTGAAAATGAACAGTCTAGATAATGTGTTGCAAGATGCATTATTTTTGGGACTCAATTTTATTTTATTTTATTTTTATATTCATCCATCTCGATGTTGAGATGATCGATTATAGGGTTTTTTAACATTAAAAGAACTATTTTCGATGGATTTTTGAGATGCATCTTTAATTCTACATTTTAAGGTTGCGACCTTGTATAAACTTTTTCCACTTTTATATTCATGTTCCCTGTAGTCTTACTGGTTTATTAAGACATCTTCTTTGTCTTCTAATAATCCCTCTTTGTTCAAAAGTAGCTAACTTAATCTACGATGATATTCAGCTTGGACCAAATTTATTGGTGCCTTAAGATTCTCTGGTCCCTCTAACATTTTGTATTAATCATTAAATATAACTTATTTTCTATTTCTAGTACACCAAAATTCTCAAATATGTAATTTTCACTGCCTTTATTTTTTCTTTTTATTAGGTAGTGGGATTTTTCTGTTGATTATTCAAGCCCTATTTTTTTCCCCTAGATTGTATCACAACTTGTATTTTGTGATTTAAGATCCAGTGATATTTAGTTCTTTTGATTTGGTTATTGAAACAAAGAAAAATTATTTAGTTCTTTTGAATTGGTTATTGAAACAAAGAAAAGTTTGAGTTTGAGTTTTCCTAATGATAATGGGTTTGGTGGGTTGCTAATCGATGGGGTATTGGAGAATTGGGAAAGTAGGTCTTGGAGAGTTATTGAAACAAAGAAAACTTTAGAGTTTGAGTTGGTTGCCAATCATAATTGGTTGCCATTGAAACTAAGAAACTATGGAAACCATGCACAACTTAATGCTTATCATGATTACCATGTAAACCAACGTCGAGACACCCAAATTATCTATAAAAAATCTTTATTTCACATATCTCCTCAAAGTTCTTGCTAATGCATCACACATCCTCATGTAAACCAATGTCGAGACACCCAAATTATCTATAAAAAAATCTTTATTTCACATATCTCCTCAAAGTTCTTGCTAATGCATCACACAACTCCTCAAGGTTCTTGCAAATGCATCATCATCAAACATTTGTTCAACTATTTAGGGTCTGCTACACGAATCAAATCGTATCGAGGATTTATAAAAAGTTATGGTAAAGTTTTACATTGACTACTTACTTAAAAAATACACCGCGTTTATCAAATTTGAGAAGGGAAAGTTTAAGGTCCTCATCCTTCTTAAACCCAAAGAGATGAGAGTTCAAGAGAGAGATGACAAAGAGAGATAAGTTGTACTCCATGACATTTGGGATGGGAAAGTTTAAGATCATCATCCTTCTTAACTCCAGAGATACAGAGTTCAAGAGAGAGATGACAAAGAGAGATAAGTTGTACTCCATGACAGAAAAGTTTAAGGTCCTCATCTTTCTTAGACAAATAGCAAGATAGGGAGTCCAGGACAAAAAGTTTAGGGTCAAAAAAGAGGTTAGTTGTACTCTTAAAGTGAAGGGGTTAACATCCTTCTTAGACAAATAATAAGATATAGAGATCAGGAGAGAGATTGAAAAATAGAGGTTAGTTGAACTCCTAAAGTGAAGGGGTAAAGAAGAAAACTGATAATATTGTAAAAGATAAAGGGGTAGGGATGAAGATTTTAACATAATAAGGTGGTGGGAGAGTGAACGCCGAAGATTTAAGATGAGAAGGCCGCTGTAGTTGAAGGGGAGAGAGAATATGGGACGAACAAACTCGGGTGGAGACAAATCTGAGTAGGAATAAGAAGATGCCTCTAAAATTTTTCTTTTAGTTTAAGAGGGACAAATTGGTGTTTTACCCGCTGCGGCCATGTGGTGTGGGACTTTAAAAAAATATATCTTACCTGCTATTTTTGTTATTCTTAATTTGTTTGAACTGTTTTTTTGAAAAAAAACTATTTGTTATTCTGATTTTATGGATTAATTCGTTTAGCATCTATGATTATAATTTTAATTTGTTTAAAATTTTTTATTTAATTTTATGAAATAACTTGTTCAGCCGGCACGATTATATTCGTATGCATGATTGTATTGAAGATCAGTACGCATTGTATCCAAGATGTACAATTGTATCAAGAAGCGTCAGATTGTGGAAATTGAATTTTCCAACTTTCATATAAGTTTGTATCAAGGAATTAATACGTTGGAATAGGTACGTGTTCAATAGAGACGAATCCAAGATGCATGAATCCTTTATTTTATTTTTTTTTATTTCTCTTGAGGCCTACGGATTGAAAATATTACTTACAAGCAAATAGTAGCAATTTTTCTATCTTACAACCTTGGACCCCTTTGACCATGAATTTTTGACAAAAAAATAATGCTAAAATGATATCCTCTCAACACTCCGCATTATCTCTCGTTCAAATCACCACCTCTCTCTCAAATCACCGTCTCACACTCTCTCTCTCACAAAAATACCCAAAGCTGCAGAGACATTGTTTCTCCCTCTCATTTTAGAGACATTTGAAGGTGTTGTTGAAATGCTTGGAAACACCCAAGTTGTGTTATGTACAATTTGGGGAAGACATCAAAGTGGCTCAAGAGGAGCTTAGGTAAAAGCCTGCAACTAATCTTCAAACTAATTTGAAGAAGTTTGTGAAGGGCGTCTGTCTTGTTATAGATACCATCGCAAGAAGGCTGACTTGAGCTGATAGAGAGAGAAGTGGCTTTCTCTATCTAAAGCCCCATCTAATAAGAGAGAAAACCCAACCTCTCTCTCTTCCCTTTTTGTACAAACACTTCTTTTTGCCGGGAAATAAACTTGTTTTCGCTTGAAAACATGGCCTGCTCCTTTTTTTATCGGTAGTTTACCTTGAAAAATGTTGGACTTCACTGAAAAATTCGTGTTTGGCTATTTTTGGTAGCGCGTTTCCTTTTGTGAGAGGAGAGGCTTTAATTTTGAGGATAGAGAGAGAAAGAGAGACACAGGTAGAGAGAGAAGTGAGAGAGGACTGGTAGAGAGAGAAAGATGCTCCTTTTTTACCAATAGTTGCCCTCAAAAACATTGGACTTAAAATTCATGTTTGGCCATTTTTGGTGGCAAGTTTTTCTTTTGTGAGGGGCGGCTTTAATTTCAGCGGTAGAGAGAGAGAGAAAGTAAGAGAGGGCTGGTAGAGAGAGATATTGTTGCCATAACAACATGAGAGGGCTGGCTAGATAATTTTTAGAGAAAGAGACGATGTAGAGAGGGAAACTTCTCTGCGACTTTGGATATTCGAGAGACATAGATATGGAGTTGAGAGAGAGAGAGACAATGGTTTGAGGGAGAGACATGGTACTTTGAGAGATAGGCATTAATGGAAAAAAAAGAGTTTTGCGAGGGTGTCATTTTAGTATTTTTTTTAGTTAGAAATTCATGTTCAAAAGGAGATGGACACCCTTTGCTTGCAAGTAATATTTTCAATCATATGAGACATATTTTCAATCATTGAGTCTCATGAGAAATATAAGTAAAAAATAAGAGATAATGAGATATTTTTCCTTATTTTTAAATATATTTCATAGAGGAGTGATGCCCCAAATTACTTATCTATTTTCCTAAAACATAACATTTAATAATATTATTAGTTCTTTCGACAGTTGATAAGGTTATCTTTACTTATTCCAAACATAACATTTAATAATATTATTAATTTTCTCCACAATTTGATAAACTTATTTTTATGACAAGTATGTGTAGATCAGCCACATTCAAAATGTATATATAGATCAGGCGCATTCAAAATATTCACATGGCAGAAGAGCTTCCTCAAGAAGTAAATAGTTCTATTTTTGTTCTTTTTATCCCAGATTTTTATCTTTATTTATCTTTTTTTTTTAATCTTTATGCTCAATTAACTAGTAGTTAATTGATATTAATTGCAGAGGTCATCTTAATTACCGAAGTGACGGTTAATCTCAAAGTAAAAAAGAAGAAAATAAATGAAAAAATAAGAAATATATTGAGTAAAAATTTATTGCAAAGTTTCCAAATGGTCATATCCATCCAATAAACTGTATTCATGATATTTTCACGTGTATCCAAACAGTTAACACAAATTATCAACAAAAATTTATAATCCAATGTGAAAAAGTTAAAAAAAAAATGTGAATGTGAGTTTTTTTCATTTGGCATCCAAACTGGTCCTAAGCCATATACCAATTGGATTTTTAGGCCCCGTGATGAATGGCTTCCCCTACTCGTAGGACTACCATCGTTAAGAATGGGGCATTTTAGGTTTGGGTTCTTGTTCTCTTAAAGTCTCTGTAGGTTATTGAGACTTTTATTAATCAAAAAATAAAATAAATAACCCTGTAGTTGCAATTGTTAAGAATGGGGCTTTTTAGGTTGGTCCTAGTTCTAAGTGTCTGTTTAGGTTATTGAGACTTTTACTAATCAAAAAATAAATAAATAAGAAATATATTGGGTCAAAATTTATTGTAAAACTTACCAATGTTCATATCTAGCAAAAAAAAAAAACTATATTTATGATACTTCCACATATATTCAAACAGTTAAACACAATATTATAAACAAGATTTCTCATTCAAGGTGGAAAATAGTTGTTTTTTTTTTTTGAATGTGAGTTTTTTTTTCATTTGATATGCAAACTGGCCTAAGCCATGTACCAATTGGATTTTTAAGGTCCCGGTGATGAATCGTTTCCCCTACTCCTAGGACTACAGTAGTTAAGAATGTGGCATTTTAGGTTTGGGTCCTTGTTCTCTTGAAGTGCATGTTTAGGTTATTGACAGTTTTATTAATCATAAAATATATAAAACACCTTGTAGTTGCAATTGTTAAGACTGGGGCATTTTAGGTTTCAGTCCTTGTTCTCTTAAAGTGTCTGTTTAGGTTATTGAGACTTTTACTAATAAAAAACTAAAAAAATAAAAAAAACCTTGTACTTGCGATTGTTAAGAATGGGGCATTGTAGGTTTGGTCTCTGTTCTCTTAAAGTGTCTGTTTAGGTTATTGAGATTTTTACTAGTAAAAAAAAATAGCGCCCTCCCCAAGAATCGAACTCAAGACCTCTCTTTGTCCTCATTTTTTTTAAAAAAAATTGAGCTGGACTTGAGCAATTTACTCGGACTTGCCTGAGTAACTCGCCTTGGCCAAGGCTTAAGTAGAGTTGATTTTTTTGAACACTGCTTTAAAATCTTGAAATAATTGGTATTGTCTATAAATCGACCATTTACTTTTTGTACAAGGAGGTTGCATCATTCTTATCCCTTATATTTTAAAATGGGTGGTTGTAAAAGTTTCATTGATTAAAAACAAATTTTCAATTTTTTTTTGTCTGACTTTGTGACTCGCCCCAAGCCATCCAATTTGACATATAATGAGTAGGAATAGTCATTACCTCCTTTTACAAAAAATAAATGGTCTCTTTGTAGACAATCTTCAAAATAGATCTTCTTGAGAACTTGTTACAAGATATATCATATTTAGGATTTGAAAATCGCATTTTCTTTATATCTATACATCTCGGAGTTGAGATGATCAATTGAAAGGTTTTTTTAATTCCATAACACTCTTTTCTACTAGCTTTTTGAAGTGTACCTTACTTCTAACGTTGCAACCTTGTGTAAATTTCTTCCAATTAACTTAGAAAAGTGAGAGGACAGTTACGCAAAGGTGTCAATCCGCCTTATTAAATGTGATCCGTCTTTCGCAAAAGCCTAAGATACCCCCTGCATATCTAAGAAAATGAATTCTTTTCATATGAAGTCCACCTATCTTCTTGCCATCTTCATCTTCCTCAGCCCCATCCCCATGTTGCATTGTTGGGCTCCCAACCCCCTCGGTGGTCAAATCCGAATTGTATGGTATTAGGATGCAATAATTTTAAAAAACCATCTTATGGTCATTTGTGTGATCCAAATTTTGAAATATACACTTTTTTCATTCTAATGAACAATCAGAAAAAAAGAAAAAAATTGAAAACACAATCTAGCAAGCATTTTTTTTGCCCATTTAACATAGGCCGTTCATTTTGGTGAGATGCTTAGATCTAAGTCTTAGAAGGAGTTTTTCATTTCTAATTTTTTTTTGATGGTTTTATTATCATTAGATGAACAATGTTAAAAAAAAAAAAAAGATTTTGAGTTTATAAAGACTAAGATATTGAAATTCACAAAATGAATGGTTTAGATTCGTTTTTGGAAGTAACTCATCTTGACCATATCTAGGGTTTAAATTGAACTTTTTTTTTGGGGGGGATTGATTATTGAGATAAAGAGAGTGTATATGCAAAATTTGAGGTCATACAAATACCACAAACAGGTATCTAGAAGTGTCGTTGTATTAGATCATTGCTCTCTCTCTCTCTCGATATATATATATATATATATATATATATATATATATATATATATATATATATATATATATATATATATATATATATATATATATATATATATATATATATATATATATCAATGTTATGTTCATTTTCATTAAAAAAAAAAAAAAAGTGAACTGGATTTGGCCGACTTGCCTCGGCCAGGGTCTAAGTACCTTGGCCGAGTCGATGTTTTTAACCTTGCTTCAATGATTTCATGGATGAGGTTTCCGACCTAAGAGTTGCATGTTGTAGTTTCTCTCTCTCTTTGGGATGTCTGAGACAAAGATGGAAGAACGCAAAGCCCCAATCCTTTCTCGTAAGAACAACTCCTTAATCTCTTCATGTGTCTCATAATAAAAAATTGGCAATATATAAAGAGAAAGTACCTCTTTGGGTGAAAAGAAACCAACTCGAAGCGGTAGGAAATAAGCCCTGTTCTGCGCTCCTCTTAAGACTCTTTAAACCAGTGGTTTAAAAAGCGGATCGGTGACTTGGATCGAGCATCTCAAAAACCCATCCGGATCGGGGAATCGGCGATCCGAATCGAGAATCGGCTAAATCGGTAGGATGAAACCTTAAAAAAACCTGAAAAAATTATTAAAATTCATTATAAATGTTGTTTTTTAAGAATTCAATAAGAAATTAGGGTACTCCATTAAGAATTTTTATTTCTTTGCATGAATATGAGAATACTGATATGTTCTTTCCCTGCATGAACTACTATTTACCATTTAATTAATATCACACAAAAGGATAAACATAGAATTATCATGGATTAAGTATATCATCATACATGAACTACAATAAAGCATACAATTCGTAATATACAATCTAAAAATAAAATGACAGACGATGTCGTTCTTCATCTTGGTCACGCTAGTGCCAATGATTGAATTCGCGTGATAATTCATTGACTCGATCTAAAAACGAACCATCCAAATTAGTGGGCACCTGACTATACCCAAATCCCCGAGTGTTAGTGTTTTGTTGTGGTCTTAATCCAAAATTCCCGAAGTTTGTCCATCTGTCATGCTCACTTACACTATCGTGCTCATCCTTACCCTCTTGTTGTTGAGACTCGATATGTGAATAATTTGGCTAGGATTGGGTGGCCTCAGAATCATCATCTCTCTCATTTTCCCTTAGACCCCCTTCTCACTCTCCCTCATTATGTGTAATATCACCGACATCTCCGATGAATTGTGGATATGTTGGCGGGCTGCTTCCTCTTTCATGCTGCTCATCACCTTCTTCAAGATCTTCCTCACCAATAGCCTCAAGGAACGCTCTCTTGTGAATACTTACTCATCTTCTTCTACTACCCATTGTTCTGTTGTGTCTGTGACAAATATTGTGTCCAAGTCTATCGACCCATACTCTTCAAGCTTCCTTCTTATGTCTCTCTCGGAGGTTTAAGTTGTAATGAACGTAGAGTAGCTTATGAAGCTTCTCCAAAGCGAGTCGATTCCTTCTAGTAGTGTGCAACCATTGGAACGTACTCCAGTTTCGCTCACAGCCAGTAGCAGAACATGTCTGAGACAACGCCTTGATTGCTATCCTCTTTAGGTGAGGTGCATTACTACCATATATCTCCTACCATTCAAGTGAATTAAAATGCAAAAAGCATTGTAAGGGCAACAATAATTCATAAGATTAAAATTATGAATAAACAAAATATTAGTTAGGGAATAACCTGGATCCATCTTAGTTCGAGAATTTCTGACAAGTTTAGTTCCGAAGGATTCTACCTATACATAGCAAGCTAAAACACAATATTTCATTTTAGTGCATTATTCCTCATAAATATAACAACTCAATCATTTCTTACCGAAATATTAAATAATACCTCTTGTATTGCTACTACCTAGTTTCGATGGCTTCTCTCCAACCTAGCAATAATGTATCTGACCCCTTTCATAATCTTGTGGGGATGTTCAGGTGTCAAATAGAAAAATTTTGGGTTGAAGTAGTAACCTGGAAAATATATAGATAGAGAAATGTCATTTAAAATTTCATAAAAAAATAATTTACAATGAAACATTCTAATGATATAACTATATATTTACCTGCACAATGAATTGGACGTCCAAATTTAGTGTTCCACCTTCTTTTTATAATCTCGATCACTTCACTAGCAAAACTACACTTCTCCCCAATAGTTGATTTGGCCCTCTCGATACCTTCATAAAGGATGCCCATGGTAGCTTTCTTGTCAACATCCATCATTGTTAACACTATGACCAATAGGGCAGTGGCCTCTACGATATGGAAACATCGAGACTAGAACCTCCTATTTGAGACAATGCCGTCCACGTTTAGCCCGGTACTGGACTTTGAGAGGCAGTCATTTAACCACTCTTCACTGGTAAACAATCTCTTTATTGTACCTTCAGATTCTCGAATAGAGTCCACGACCAAGTAATCTGTCGCAAAGCGGGTTATGGCAAGCCTGATTATCTCTTTTTTCTTAGACTATTCTCTTAACAAAATAAAATTTTAGAATGGTTATATATAAATCTTGACACCAACCTCGCTTCCTGTAGAGTCTCCTTCACAATTTTGATCTCATCGATCTCCTCTAACATAAGATCGATGTTGTGTGCAGTACACGGGGTCCATACTAGATGCTTCCTCTTGCCAGCAGAAACACATGCACGCGCATTGTCCGTAATAAACTGGATTACATGCTTATCTCCCACCTCCTCCACTATCTGATCATATAATCGTACGTAGAAGTTTGCATCCTTCTTCGTCTTTGATGCGTCTTTGCTAGATAAAAAAGATGTACCTTTTGGGGAATAGGCCAAGAAATTTACAAACTCTTTTTTGCTAACTTTATTCAACCAACCATCACTCATGAGAGTAATGCCTGTTCTTGGCCAACTCTATTTATATTCTTCAATCCACTTTCTAGCTTTCTCCACCTCTTCATCTAATATTGGCCCACTGAGCTCACATGCCATCGGGGGTTTACCCAGGGCCCGGCTCTCTAGATTGCGGTGACCATAGGTGAAAAATATGGGTTATTGGCTGCATCAAAGGGGATCCCTTTATCATAGAACCATTTACCAACAGATTTGCCCAACATGTTTCTCGTACCTTTCACCATGCCTTTGAGGGTCATCTGTTCTAACTTAGGCTTTGAGAGAAATGGGTCTATACGACCATGACCTACAATACTGGCACTCCTAGATAAGCTAAAAACAATTTCTTCAACGTCTTATTCCTCTTTATACATATTGCCACCAATCCCTCCATACATATTTGAGCTGGGTCCGCCATACATGCTCGAGCTGGACCTACCATGCATGTTTGAGCTAGGCCCACTATGTATGCCCATGTCATAACCATCAGGCATTCTAAACCCTTGTTCCCTCTAGTATGTTTCATGTAAACTCATTCTTGTAGCCATCTCCAAGTCATTATTATATTGCTCTTCTGGATCATTCCCGCGTGATGGCATATATAAACTAGCTATCTCCTCATCCATCCTCTGCTTTGCAATTTTTTTACCTTTGGTAGTGTCACACCCCAAGAATTTACAATACTGTTATTCCTGAGATGTGACAATTAAAACATATATACATCTCTTGATAGGACAAATTTACAGAGGCAAATTCTTACAAAGTAACAAAAGAAAGTTTAAGCACAACTACAATATCTTCCAAAGTTGATCCTGACGATCACTCAAAATGAAACCGCAGTTATCCTGAAAAATGTTTACCATAGTTTGATGAGTTTGGCTCTCAGTAAGTGACCATCATAATCCTAAAAATAATCATGATTGAAAGATATCAATATTTTCAAAAAGGAGATCTATTAACAGAAATGCATTAATAGTTTCACTTTAAAAAAAAATGCATAATTAAGTATAATTCGAATAATTGAAATGCGTATAACATTTTAACGGCAGGGCATAATTCAAAAGATTCCACAAAATTACCCTACTAGCGTCCCAAGTAGGTCGCCTATATACCCCATCAGCGTCCTGATGGGTCCATTTAATTCCTATCGGCATCCCAGATAGGTCCACTTAATCCATGCAGGTCCACTTATACCTCACCGGCATACCGGATGAGTCCACTTAATCCCTACAGGCGTCTCGGATAGGTCCACCTACCTCATTGGCGAACCGGATGAGTCCACTTGCATACTTAAAGTATTTCTAAATCTCTTTAAACATTCGAAATCAACAATATCATGTACTCAACATATCACTGAAATCATTAATATGAATTTTACTTAAATCATTAATAACAGTCACTTTCAATAACATTTCAAAAATAACCAATCAAATATTTTAAGCTCAAATTTAAAAAGGTAGCAGTTCGTAAAGACATTCTAGCATAATTGCCAATTTAATATGTATAGAAAAACTCTTATAGAAATTCAAGAATACAGAATTATCACAATTTATGGGATATCAATTCACAAATAAACATTTCACAACAATGCTATAATCAATTGCAAAAATATCAGTTTTCAAATAATAAGGCAGTCATTTGCACATGAAAGTTACAATGTCTAAATATTCAAAAACAGTAGACAGAAATCTTACAATTTTACTAACAGCAGAAATATCATATTTATTTCTTATAATTTTACAGTATCTAAAATTCTCTAACAATAGACAAGAAAAATAAATAAATTTATTTCAAAAAATTTACAGCACTTAAAATTTCTAACATAGATAAAATATCACAATTTTATTAAACAGATTATTTTTCAAAATAATGAGGTCGCTTGCGCATAAAATTTATCATGCCAATAATTAATCATGATAATAAGCATAAATAATTATTTCATTTCATTTTTAAAAAGAACGGATTATTTTTCAAGATAATGAAGTCACTTACCTAAAATATTTGTGAGGGAGCTTCCGATAAAAATTCGGCTAGGGAGAGGAGCTCACTGTGTTTCGACCAGAGAGAGAAAGATCTCAGAAGTTTTCTAGGGTGGGAGTTCTCGCCTCTTGTATTTAAACTCTTACGATAACTTATTATAATATTTTATTAAGTGACACCTTATACACGAGGTATAACCATTATATTACCCCTTATACGCTTAAAGCCCACGTCAATAGTGATGGTCCCTGAGGACCATCATACTCATATGGACTATCACTTATTAAAAGTTTTTTTCCTTCTCTTTTTTTTTTTTTTTTTGAAATTTTAGAATTATTACAGATAGCCTTGAGAAATGTCGCAATCTGCTTTCTTACATTATTAGGGACATTATTGCACGCAAAAACATCTCTTTTAACCCCTGTCAAGTGTTGCTGGAACCTATATGTACCTCCAAATTTTGTCATGAGATGCAATTTGGTGTCGAAAATTCTTAGGATGGTAAATCTATTTTTATCTCTAGTTATAAGTTTTAAACTCTAAAAATGGTTCAACTCTAGCAAATCCATAAAAAATAGACGGTCCACATAATTTGTTGCAAGATGTACTATTTTTAATACTTGAAATCTTTGTTTTTTCTTTATATTTATATATCTCGATGTTAAGATGATCAATTAATTATTTTCCCAACTTCAAAACAATCCTTTTTGGAAGATTTTAGATATACGCCTTAATTCTGCATTTTTAAGGTATCAACAACCAGTGTTCAGAAACTCGACTATGCCAAGGTTCTCGACCCTTGCCCGAACCGAGTTATTTGGGTGATTACGAGTAACTCGCCCGAATACAATTCAAGTTCAAAAAAATAAAAAATCAACATAAATATATATATATATATATATATTATAGCATTCGCTTTAAGAGGTCTTAGGTTTGAATCCTCTTTTTGAATTTTTTTTTTTAACTCCCGTTGTGAAACATTGGTGTCAACCGTGTATACATGTTTTCCTTTACTAGATATCCAAAACATTTAACTCATTTCAAACCCTAGATTTAGTCTTTCTTATTCTTTTTAATTTGCAAGTAGTTTAGCTTCTAAACCTTGAAATTAAATGGCAATTCCAAGTCTAGTTGAGAAAAGTTGCTTATGATGCAGAAATATCACAAAAATAAAGTAAAATTTTTAGTTAATATTTTAATGGGATTATATACAATGATATCATTTACCTTTAGTATAAAAAGGTCACAATTAATTATAATCATTAAATGTAAAATCTAGCTTGGGTGTGTTATAAAATTCGAAAAAATGCAGCCACCCAATTTCACATCCAATAATCAAGAATAATTTATGACTACCTTGTGCGAAATGTAAATGGTTTCATTATACATTTTCCCTATTCTAATAGGACATAAGGATTAAAACATTCTGACATATATTGAGCTGAAATGAAGGGGTCTATCAGCAAAGGAAAAATCTATCTTCAAAGCAATATTTTACTTCAAACAATAAAAAAAAAATCAACTGTTTTACTTCGCTTTGACCTTAGTCACAAGGCCAAGGTCTAGGTGGTTAAGGCAGCGTGCTATAGAACAACGGCATGAGTTGCATTTCCACTTTGTTAATATTTGAGATATTTAAAAGAAAAACTTTTATTTTTTCTCTCATTTGGTTGCTGACATCAAAATAGTAAAATTATATTGAGTTTCAATTTTAACGTAGTATACAAAGATTTTTTTTTTTTTTTTTTTTTTTTATGATTTCTTCGTTTGTATTTGGAAATTCGTACAAAATTGCTCTATGAGTGCTTTCCTCTTGGAAGAAAGACACACAACCCCTTCTTATAATTATAATTATAATTACAAATAAAACCCTAAACCTATAAAAATCCTATAGATCCCCTCCAAATTAAAAGAAGATAAAGTTTAACCACCTCTTTACTCTTTTTTTATTATTATTTAAGTTATAATATTTATCTTTTTATTTAGGGCCAGCATTCTATGCTTCCCCTACAACATAAATTTATATACTTCTTATCCAACCGTCTATTCTGAATGGAGGCTTAAGATTACCCCAATCACAATGTCACGTCTTTACACTATTTTATTTTAATTTTTTCTATAAACTATTTTGATTCAAAATTTTGGACCTCCATTCTTCTATTAAATTCGCACGAGCGAAAAAATATAAAAAATATTTCCAACAAATAAAATGACCAAAATACCCTTAAAAGTTTCAAGGGGTATTTTGGTCATTATATTCTCTCGAAAAAATATTTTTAATATTTTTTATAGGTGCGCCTCAATGGAAAGATGACACCTACCAAATTTAATATTCATACAATTTGTATAAAAAAAATTAAAAATAAAATACTTTGAGACATTGGATTTAAGATCACATGGTGAGTGGCTCTCTTGATCAAAATTGGACGGTTATATGGTAGGGAAAGTATAGATCTTCTATGCTGTAGGAGAAGTATATAAACCTTTCATTTTTCTTTATCTAATAATCTCATCATCCAACCCATAAGAAGGTACCCTCCTATCTTTCTTCATCACCCATCCATCTCGTAAAGACAAACTTCACAAGCATTTGGGCATTGGAAATGAAAAGGAATGGAACGGAGAAGTTTTATGGGAGTATCTATAAAAGAGATCGTTTATTTTTGTTCATAGAGGTTATAATCGTCTTGTTTCTTAAATTTTAAAATGGGCAACTGTAAGAGTATCAATGAATAGACACAAAGTTCGAAAAGAAAAATTTCAGATTTGTGACTAATCTCAAGCCATGCAATTTGACATCCAACGAATGAGAATGATTGTGACCTTCATGTACAAAAAAAATCAATGGCCTCTTCATAAACAATCCCAAAATTTTATTTTCTTTCAACTTGGAGCCACATGAGAAGTTCTCATGGGTACAAGAGTTTATTTAGAAGAAAAAAGTTTATAAAAAGTTGGAACCATAAAATGTAGAATTACAGATGCACCTAAAAACTCCATCGAAAAAAGGTTGTTTTAACGTTGAAAAATCTTCTAATTGGATCATCTCAACATCGAGATGTATAAATATGAATAAAAAACGATTTTGAGTCCCAAAAATAGTGCATCTTGCAACACATTATCTAGACAGTCAATTTTCAATATGTTCATATATTTATAGATCCACTCGATTTTAACTATTTTTAGAGTTTAAAATTTTATAATTAGATATAAAAAATAGATTTTCAAATAATACTAAAAATATTTTACACCAAAATTGCACATTATGATAAAATTTAGACGTGCGAATTGTTTATAGTTGCGACCTTATAAAAACTGCCCGACATATAATTATAAAATTATAATATGAGCAT
The DNA here is from genome assembly GCF_054954075.1 of Amborella trichopoda. Lineage (NCBI taxonomy): Eukaryota > Viridiplantae > Streptophyta > Magnoliopsida > Amborellales > Amborellaceae > Amborella > Amborella trichopoda. The sequence continues at coordinate 54,658,769 of NC_142337.1, forward strand.
TTTTTCTTTATTTTTTAATCTCCGTTAATTTATCATTAAATGCTGCTCGTCTCCAGAAAAATGGTTGGTCGCTCGTCGATATGTATCACACAAAATGTCAAAAATGCATCGAGTACAAGCATTTGTAGGCCCGGCCCCATTTCTATGGGAAACCCCACAAATAAATTAATAAGATACGTCGTGACAAATTGTAAACGAACATTAAGCCACATTATTAAGCACGTGGTCATTACCCCCTTCCATCCTCACTCAATCATTGTTAAAGAAATTTTGTCAGGTTGATTTTTTTATTGAATCAATCGATCTTTATTAATTCTTTGATAGAATCAATCAGTTTTTAATTATTTAAATAAATATTTTTTATTTTGATAGAATCAATCAGTTTTTAATTATTTAAACAAATATTTTTTATTTTAACTATCGAATGACCAATAATGACAGACTCTCTAATAAAACCCTACTAATTGTTTTCAAATTTCGTTAATTTTTCACACATGGCCAGTCTGCCGAATTAAATAAAAAAAATCCAGAAACACAATTGGGGTTTTTGAATACTTGTTGTCATTGTTTCCCGGCTAACACTGCTTGAAGATCGGCCAATCGAAATCTCTCTCTCTCACTAACGCTAAAAGGGACAAAATGACCAGCCAGACTTCAATTTTTACTCTCTCTCACTAACGCTAAAAGGGGCATAATGACCGGCCAGACCTCAATTTTTACTCCGTCAGAACCACCTGTCAACGCTAGCAGCCAATAATGACCGACCAGAGACTTCCAAACTTTTAAACAGATTTAAAAATCAATTATCCGGGTCCGCTCGGGCGGCATGCACCAGTGATTTCCGATTTGAGAATCCCTCGATTCTCCTGGTTTTCAATTTCTTTTTGTAAACCATAGCTCATTCCGATCGGACAATCGGACTGCAATGTAGATGCGCCATGAGCACACCTTGTTTGCCCCTTTTTTTTGTGCAGAACATTATAAAAGGGGTGCACTTGCATGGGTGTTATTAAACTTTGGCAAAGCATAATGCAGGCCGGCCCCAACTTTTTAGAACCACACTTCAAATCTTACCAACTGGGTTTCATACTCTAAAAAGTGTATTTTAATTTTCAAAAAAACTTATAATCGGGATACCTAAATCTATGGAAGATTATAAGGCCTCTGGCACAAACACCATTTGTATTTTCTGGAGCTTTCACCCTAACTGCACCCATTAACTTTTCCCATAAATAGTAAAACAATAGAGAGAGTATATATCAAAATCGCTTGTGTATGTGCAGCATCTCAAGTTCATATGTAATAAAAAAAAAATAGAAAGGTACCATAACAATCAGTGAAGTGAATGGTATAACTTTCCACTAGAACAGTTTACATAGAAGAAAACAAAATTTTCCAGAGCTGCATCGTACATTTCCAAGAAACCCAACAAAATAAAAAACCATTAAAAACAATGAAAAAGGTTAAAAACAAGATGTGCCAACCCCTTCTCGAATCGAAGTTATTCTCTGAATATACATAATAAAAAATCAGAGAAAATACTACCCTCTCATCGCGCCAAATCAACCGCCAAGATCTTCACCAGCCCCTCATACCCAACCCCTTCGTTCAAATCTCCACCGCCCACTCTAAGCATCATCTCCAAATCCTCGTCACTCAAAGAAAAGCCCAACGACCCCATGTACCCCTTCAGATCGGAAAACCCCAATTTTCCATCACCGTCTCCGTCCATTAGCCGGAAAACTTCCCGGAAAACCTCATTTTCTGGAGACTCAGGAGCCGGGAAACTCAGAACCTTTTCAAACTCTTCGTACTCAACGAACCCATCTTTGTCTCTATCAGCAACCACGATCATCGAGTCGACGTCTTCAGTGGCTCGAGGATCAGCAGAAAATTGTTGGAAAAACGCGTGCAAATCTTCTTTGCCTATTTTTCCGTCGCAGTCAAAATCTAGAACTGTGAAAGCTCGCCGGAAGTCCGAGAGTCCGGCGAGGTCATGGGCGTATCTGTCGTTTGGGCACATGTTGCGTTTTTTGAGAGGTGGAGGAGGGCTCGGTGGGGTTTATATAGAGAGAGAAAAGGCGAAGCTGGCTTGGGGCACAAGACGTAGGCTTCGGTGACGCGTGCCATGACGTTCAAGGGGGAGAGAAAGTGGACGCGGGGTTCGTTGAGTAGAGAGAGAAAAAAGTCCCAAGGGTAAGGGAGGAATGGGATTGTGCTGATTTTAAAAACGGATCGGTAATCTGGTTTGGGCGGTTTGAATGACGGATGGGATCACCATTTTACTGTACGGAAAAGACAGTTAACACGTGAAAAAAGGGTTGACAGATTCCGGAGTATCATCGAAGGATCCTAGCGTTTTTCAAATCACTGGTTTTTAGTCCCTAGCGGCCATTCAAGCTAAATACAATTACATACAAAAATGAAATTGACAGGGCCAAACTAAGCTGGCCTTGTTGTTGCCCTAGCCCTACATGACTATCGAGCTCTCTTAGCCCTAGCCCTACCCTAATTCTCAATCCACATTTTGTAGCCGAAGCCCTGGGTAGTGATGAATAAAGGGGGCATTTTTTACCTGAAGCAATTGTCTCTATAATTTCGTTTTAATCTCCTTTAATAAAATTTTATAATATCTTAAAAATAAAATTTAATTTAAAAAGGAGAGAGGAGAATTGGGATGGGAAGGGAAAGGGAAAGGGGAGAAAAAAAGAGAAATGTGGTGTTTGGCAAGAGATAGAAAGCGGGATCGGTGGGAGTGTCGTTTCGGAGTCGAGAGTGACAGAGTGGAGTCGCTGGTGTGGACTTCAGCGAAATTGATGTACATTCCGAATATTTCCCCCCCTCAATAACGTTTTCTAGAAGTTTTTATTGTTTACGGTAAGTGAGCAGAGATTTTGAGCCATTACTTTTTGGGAGTTATCTTGTTCGTTTCTCTCTGGCTTTCGAATATGAATACTATTCTAAATTTGTGTTATTTTGTCTTTTAGTAAAGTGAAAGGTTTCCTACCGCATAAATGATCCATGCATCTTCTTCTAATGTATACATGCCTAATGTATACATGCCTTCAAGAGAGTCGCTCACCGTTTGATCTTAAATCCGATACCTCAGAGTATTTTATTTTTAGTTTTGTTTTAAACAATTTGTATGAATATGAAATTTGGTATTTGTCATCTTCTCATTAGGACGTACCAACAAAAAAATATTAAAAATAATTTTTCGATAAAATATAATGACCAAAGTACCCCTTAAAAGTTTTAGGGGTCTTTTGATCATCTTATTTTATTGAAAATATTTTTTTTATATTTTTCGCTAGTGCGAGTTTAATAGAGGATTGGACGTCCAAAATTTAGTGTCAAAATAGTTTATAGAAAAAAATTAAAAATAAAATAGTGTGGAGACATGATATTGTGATTGGGGCAATCTTAACCCTCTATTTAAAATGGATGATTGGATGAGGGGAAGTATATAAGTTTATGTGGTAAAAGAAACCTAGAAAGTTTGCCCTTTAGTAAATTGCTGTCGACTTCTTTTTATTTTTAAAAAGTGTAGGAAAACTGGAACCTGTTAACCAGGCATGTGTCCACAGTTGTTACTCAGTACTAAGCAATAAATCCCGCCTAACCGGGTAAATCTCAAGTAGTCAAAAAAATGTTTAAATAAACAATAAAAAACTAATAACACATGAAAAATATATTCAAAACATGATTAAACAAAACACATTCAATTGAAGTTGAAAATTAATGAAAAATTTTGGAATTTAAAGAATCGATTTGTGCTAAAGAGTATTTTTTGAAATTTTCCAAAAATGGGAAAAACGTAAAAATAAGTATTAATGGCCAAAACAATTTCCAAACTTCTCTCTCTGAATCTCTTTGGCCTTTCCTCTTCTCTCGGAGAAAGAAAGCCTAATCCTTTATCAAAATAAGGAAGATGAACCAATTTGTTGCAGAATACTATCTCTCTCTCTAAAATACAAGACGAGTTTTTTCTCTGGAGTGGGTTTATCTCAGGACAAGATTTTTTTCTATGATTGGAGTGGGTTTATCTAATAAGGTGGTGTTCGGCTTTGCTCCTACTAAAGGGATGGTTTGCAGCTATTCTTCTATGCCAATGTAAGGTATGTTCATAACCATCACCATCTAGGGTTTCCTTGTTTTTTTTTTTTCTTTTAATAGATAGATGTTTCATTTTCTTAGGGACCCATATAGACCAAAATATGTGGCCTTTCTTGATTTTTTTTTGCCTTTTATTTTTATCCCAATTAATGGAAATGATTCAATTGGCATGGTAGGATTGATATAGATAACCTGGGTTTTCTTTTATTGATTCCATTTGGGTGCATTTCTCTTTCAATGCCAATGCAAGGTATGTTCATAGCCATCACCATTCTAGGATTTCCATGTTTTCTTTTTTTCTTTTAATAGAGAGAGGTTTCATTTTCTTAGGGACCCAAATAGATCAAAATCTTTGTTCTTTCTTGGTTTTTTGTTTCTTTCTATTTTTATCCCAATTAAAAGAAATGATTCAATTGGCATGGTAGGATTAATATAGATAACCTCGGTTTTCTTTTATTGACTCCGTTTGGGTGTATTTCTCTTTCAATGCCAATGCAAGGTATATTCATAATCATCACCGTTCTAGGGTTTCCCTATTTTCTTCTTTTCTTTTAATAGAGAGGTTTCATTTTCTTAGGGACCCAAATAGACCAAAATCTGTGGTTTTTCTTGGCTTTTTTTCGCTTTCTATTTTTATCTAAGTTGAAAGAAATGATTCAATTAGCATGGTAGGATTGATATAGATGACTTGAGTTTCATTTTATTGACTCCATTTCGGTGTATTTCTCTTTCAATGCCAATGCAAGGTATGTTTATAACCACCACCATTTTAAAGTTCCCTGTTTCTTTTTTTCTTTTAATAGAGAGAGGTTTCATTTTTTTAGGGACCCAAATAGACCAAAATATGTGGTCTTTCTTGGCTTTTTTTGCTTTTTAGTTTTATCCATGTTAAAAGCAATTATTCAATTGGCATGGTAGGATTGATGTAGATAACGTGGATTTTCTTTTATTGATTCCATTTGGGTGTATTTCTCTTTCAATTTCCTTTTAGGTCTTGGATGAGCAAATGGATATTTGCATATGTCTCGCTTCCATATTAAGATAATTTTTGTGCTCTATTATGGCCTCCATTTATGTGTATGACTTTTTTCACTTCTTAGACTTGGTTGAGCAAAGGGATGTATGCCTATAAATCCTCCATATTAAGACAAGGGCCTTTTAGAGCAATATATCTTTATACAAGAATGGTGAAATATGACTTTTTAATTTTGGTTTTCCTTCTTATTCTTTTCTTATTGTAGTGAAAAATGGCCTGTTATTGTTACTTGATAAATGTTGAAGTAAATTTGATCTAAATGATGTGGGGAACAATTTAATTCACTTACTGTGTAACCTCTTGGGAAGGGTTGGTTTGTTGGTGACTTTAAAAGATATTGTATTGCTAGCTATGAGTATTCATGATAAGGTAAAAACTATTTGGTTTATCTTTCTTTTCTTGCTAGATTTAGTAATATATTTGAACACTATGGGAATGGGAATTTGGGCGAGGCTGGTAAGTGATAATGCTTTTTCCAATTTTGATGTCAAGGAATTCAAATGTGGTTTCTAATGAGCATGTAAATGGTTATTTAAATGGTCATTTATTCCCAAATTCTTGTTCAAGTAATTCTGCTTATTTTATTTTAATGGTAATTCAAGTAATTCTTATTCAAGAAGACCTTTGTTATAAATTTCAAATGGTTAACTTAATCAGCAAATAATTCATTAATTTAGATGGGTTTACTGAATTTTGATCTTTTCATATAAATAATGCAAGTATTCACAATCAAGTTATATGCATTTGTTAAGTTGTTGTGGTTGGTATTGTGAAGTAATTCCAATGTTTTATACTTCTACTTTGTGTTCACAAGCTTTAAACAACTATATGTTTCTTGGTGTGCATGTAACTGGTTATTTGGATACTCAAATTTTTTAATTCCAATAATGTGTTTCTTTCCTTTTGGAAGCCATTCAATAATTATTACAAAAGCAAATTTTTGTTCTTAATTTCAATTTGTTATATATTTATCAACAACATGTTGGTAATTCATTTATTCACATGGATGTGAAAAATATTTTGCTGCCAATATGAACTAGAGACACTTTTAATTTTACAAAATAAGATAAACTATGTAATTTTATTTTGATCATTTGTGTTGTGTTTATCAGGCCTTTATGGAGATTCATTCTAGCAGATAAGAATCCAAAGCTAAAGCCATTGATCTTAGGCCCCTCATCAACATTACCTTTTGAGACTAACTAATAGCCTAAATATGTATGCTGGCATGAGCCTTGAGGATTTTTCAGAATTGTTCAAAAGGTGGTGGAAGGGCTACTCTAACCAAAGTAAGCACGTCATTGCCTTACTTGACCATGATTTGGGCAAGATTTCAATATGCAAATGACATGCACAAATCTAGCATGAAGTGTCTCTTTAAGTAGTTTGTGATAAAAGTTGATCAATGTTAAGTTAGGATATTCATTTGTACTCTTAAGTATATGTTTAATCATGCAGGTGTGTAGTTCATGTTGTTTTCATTTGGTTGTCTATTAGGTAAAATTTTGGTTCATAATCCCCAGGGGGTTGAACAAGAGTGCATCCTTTGTTTGTGAACTTTATTATTATTATATGTTGAATGTTTCACTTCTTTCACACATTTCTGTTTTTTGGTTACATAACGTAGGAGAGAGAGAGAGAGAGCACATTTGGTATCTATTGTAATGAGAGAGAGGGAGTATTTGGTATCAATTGCGATGAGAGAATGTATGTAGGAGGATCAACTACTACACATCCCACATCCCAACAAATTTGTTGCATCAGTTGGGTCCTGAAATATGCTCATTTGTAAAAAAAAATGAAGACAAAATAGATTAAAATTGAGTAGACACATCAACCCAGTACATTAGACCCACTATTATGGTTGGATAAAGTTGCCGCTGATTAAGAAAAAGCTTGGGAAAAATATTCAAGCTTTCCTGATTAAGAAATGCATTACGGAAGTTAAAAGTTGCATTCTCAATTTATGTAGCAGTAGGTCCAATGCATCAAACTATGCAACAGTAAGTCCAATACTTCACATTTTCTTAGCATAAACAATGACAAATTACTATGAACCAGTGTTTTAAAAATCGACGAGTCGAACCGGACTCGCCCGGTTCTACTCGAGAACCGACACAGCCCGTGCCGATTCTAATACAAAACCAGGAACCGCCCTGTTCTAGAGAATAACAGCCACTTTCAATCCGATTCTATTCCGATCAGCCCGATTCCCTCCCTGCAAGCGTGCGACACGCACGTGTACGCGTGCGACACGTGTAAGGTTACCCCAATATTTCTACACAAACATTTTAATTTATATTACATAGGTATTTATATACCAAATTGAAATACCCATCTTTCGATGTGGGATAATTCCCAAACATCATTAAATAAAAAGGGAATTTAAATATATTCTATTAATCATCAAGTTATAACCACATATGGTGAGGTGGCGTGGCGGTTAAGACTTTTGTTTCTTCATGTAACCTCTCAAGGTCGAGTCCCCCCATGGGCATTATTTTTTTGTGTTGTATAGTTTTTGTTGTATATATTGTATAAATATTTTTGTAAATAATATAAAAAGCATAAAAAAATGAAAAAAAAAAATGTTAATTTTTTGTATAGCAGTTAATTTTTGTTGTATATAGTGGTATAATTATTTCTTTAAATAATATGAAAAGCATAAAAAAATAAAACATAAAAAGTTTATTCTATGTGAAATCTCCATCTTTCTACTAACAATCTCTTTCACTAAATTTATTATAGAAACCTAAAAACATAAATTTTTCAAAAATTGAAGTGTTATTTCCAAAATTTGTACGCAATTTATTAATTTTTACATTGATAACCAAATCTTTTATTTTATTTATTAATTTTTACATTATAAATCATGTAATGTACTATTTTTCTTACAGTTGTCAATAATACATTTTAAATTAGATAATATAATAATTTTTTTTTAATTTGTTATTATTTGTCTAATAAAATAATTATAAAATATAAACTAATAATTATAATTTCAGTATATAATATTATAATTAGTTAAATTTTAATAATTTTAGATTATAGTTAGTTAGGCTGTAATAATTTGGATTTTTTTAACGGATTAGGACTTTTCGCCAAAACGAGATTTTAATGGCCATTCTTTCATTGATTAGTTTACTCTTTATAATAGTCCATGTATAATTATATAATTTATCTATGATAATTCTATGATTTTTCTTTTATGTGATGCAAATTTAATGGTTAACATAAGTTTATATAGAGAAAGAGCATCTCAATATTCACAAATTGATGAAAAAAATGAAAGTTAATAATGTAGTACCTTCATTTCTTATTGGATTATTAAAAAACAATATTTATAATGAATTTTAATAATTTTTTCGGATTTTTGAAGCTTTAATCCGACCAATTCAGCCGATTCTCGATCCGAATCGAGGGGATCGATTTTTGAGATGCTCGATCCGGATCACCGATCCGCTTTTTAAACCATTGCTATGAACATTATCAATAGCCTATGTTGAAGAAAGGCTATGTTTTCTACAAAATGTCATCTTCCACACTTTTCCATGCATATCATAAGAGCTCAAATTTAATACTTCTGTTTTCTACAGTGATCCATTCTCATATACATAGAAAATTATCACACACTTGCTTCTTACACAAGCTTCTTACACAAGCTTCTTACACAAACGTCATCCCTTGCAAGGTAACCAATATCAGAACTCCCAAAAAAATATATGTAAGTAGATATCCAAAAAAATGTATAATTACATATCAAAAAATCAATTAGATGTCAAATTAAAGGCCAATCATTGTTGCTCCTCAGCCACAGTGCTTTGAGTGTTACCCATACTCCTTGGGGAGTTACTTGAGCCCTCGATAGTGACGCACCTGTACCAAAACATAAAAGGAAAACAACTCAATGATAAATGGAGCATCTGATAAAGCAATTTTCATGTAATAGATTCTATCATTAAGATCATTTTTTAAACAATATTTCACAGATTGGAGCTAAGTAAGTAACTAACACAAAATCGTTCATAATCATTAAACTTAAGTCATCAAATTATTAAAGAAACAATAAATAATATTTCAATTAGCTTTGAAAACCTAAACTCACAACTATGAAATATGATTGATCGTACCTTGCATAATTATGGTTATCATGACCTATGACTCCAATGCATCAAATTATGCAGTAGTAAATCCAATACTTCACATCTTCTTAGCATAAACAATGACAAATTACCATGAACATTATCAATAGCCTATGTTGACATCTTCCACACTTTTCCATGCATATCATAAGGGCTCAAATTTAATACCTCTGTTTCCTACAGTGATCCATTCTCGTATACATAGAAAATTATCACACTTAAATACAAACTTACTTCTTACAAAAGATTTTTACACAAACGTCATACCTTGCAAGGTAGCCAACATCAGAACTATCAAAAAAAATATGTAAGTAGAAATCCAAAAAAATGTGTAATTGCATATCCAAAAATCAATTAGATATCAAATTAAAGGCCAATCATTGTTGCTCCTCAGCCACGGTGCTTTGAGTGTTACCCATACTCCTTGGGGAGTTACTTCGGCCCTCGACAGTGACGCTCCTGTACCAAAACATAAAAGGAAAACAACTCAATAATATTTGGAGCATCTAATATAGCAATTTTCATGTAATAGATTCTATTATTAAGATCATGTTTTAAACAATATTTCACAAGTTGGAGCTAAGTAACTAACTAACACAAAATTGCTCATAATCATTAAACTTGAGTCTCAAAGTATTAAAGAAACAATAAATAATACTTCGATTAGCTTTGAAAACCTAAACTCACAACTATGAAATATGATTGATTGTACCTTGCACAATTATGCCTATCATGACCTATGACTCCACAACCACCACACTTTTTCTTACTTATTCTCTCTTCGTACCGAGGTTTGATTCTCAAATGGGTAGGTGGTCGTCCCTTCGGCTTTACACAAGTTGGAGCCTTTATAGTCACAGGTGGGTTGGAAGCCACGGAGAGGATGGGATCCCACAAAGGGCAGGTGTTCTTAAGGACGTAGGGCTACTAGGGGTAGGAGAGACTTGTTTTGTGGAAGCTTTCTCCTTGTCCACTCTAGCAGCAACCTTGTCGCATGCCTCATCTATAACTATATTTGCGTATTCATATACACTAGGACTCACGAAGCCATTAGCTAATAGCATGTTGGAATAGATCATTGTAGCGCATGGAATAGGCATCCTCACGATTGGCCCTTACTTGACTTCCAAACCATCACGAGCAACCCCCTTTGTCACATCCTTTGTCCATCGCTTCATTATATAGTATTGGGGTAACTCAAGGACATTTTTAAAACAAATACCATAAATATATGACTACAAGGGATACACATGCACTCATAACGATGACAACTACATGTTACTTTCTCCTCATTATTATTGAATATAATTGTGTGGGCAGGGTCGCATGCCCCATATTCTTTCAAACTGAAAGTGCATATCATCACATCATCCTCTTGCAACAAGTAAGATTAGTGACCTTCATCAACTTTGGCTGAAAGAAATTTTTAAAGATAGTTGGGGTGAAAATTTGAGCCATTTGCCTCACCATGCGGGTTGCAATATTCATGACTTATGTTTCATTATGAGATTTGAAGTCTGCACTGTTTTCCTCATCAATTTTTTTATCAATTAGCTCTTGAAGTCGGCTAACAATGTAGTCAAGATAGTATGGGAATTTACATATGCCTTAATGTCCTTATTCATGGCTTCGCTTCTTCCACTAGTCCTACTGCCAACAGAAAAGTAATCTTGCAAATACACACCTATCCACTGGTGTCGGATTTCACATAGAGAATGCATCCAATCATTGTTCATCAATTCATATCTTTCTATCACTCTTTGCCACTCATCTTCAAATTCCATGATGGTGGTGCAATGGTCAATACAATTGTATAAATTCTCACAGAATGATGGATGTTTGTGCTCAACTTGCACCATTTTCTGTTAAATTTTTTGTGTAATATGCCATCTACACAAGCGATATCGAGATTCCGAGAATACATTTTTTATTGCAAGGGCCATTGCCCTATCTTGATCTGTGATAATTGTCTTGGGTTGGCATCCATTCATCACCTCAAGCCACTTTTTGATCAGCCATGTAAAAGACTCCTCATCCTCTCTATGGAGCAAAGCACATCCTAAGAAAATAGTTTTTGTGTGGTGGTTTACTCCTAAAATTGGGGCACATGGCATCCCATAGGCATTGGTTTTGTATGTTGTATCAAATATAATTACATCCCCAAAGAACTCGTAAGCGATCCTTGATTTTGCATCAACCCATATCACATTGGTTAAGCGTCCGTCTTCATCAACTTGTATCTTGTATATAAATAATGGGTTAGTGGCACTCTAAGTAGCAAAAAATTCCATCAAACCCTCCGCATGCCCACCTACCAATTTAGATTTTTTTTTCCGAATGTTATATCTTGCATTCTTACAATCTACTTCCACAAAAGGGGGACTCCTTGGACCTCCAACCTATGTAGATAACACTTTTGTTATCTTTGGGGCAGTTAACCCACATGAGTTATACATGTAGATCATCTCTCTCATGGCTTTCGGAATTGTACGATGTGACCGAAGGAGATGGACTTTGGATGGTGAAGTAAAGGCATGAGAATGATCTTTCTCGTGTTTTGAATGAACCATAGGCCATATTCATCTTTCTTGATCCTTAGCTTTGCTTGACACTCTATCCTTGTATAAGGTCGAGATTGATTCGCCTCATACTTCTTGTGAACATACATATTCACGAGCAATGACCGACTCATCTTTTCTTGATCGACGAGTTGAAGAACATAGAACACTAAAACCCATTCTTTTTGCATATTTATTATAAAAAATCAAATACGGCTTCAAAAAATTCAAACCGCATACCTTCTTGTAGAACCTCATCATTACATTCCGAAGTTATTGGCTCTACCATGCAAGTCTCATCCAGACTTACATAAGAGTCGCTGCCATTGTAACCATCCACATGAATAATATCATTTGTTTCATTGTCGTTATACTCCTCAACAACATGAATACCTGAAATACTCTCCACCTCCATGTCGATTATGTTCTTTGTGTCCATCTTTAGGTCCATCCTATTTTATAGACCCATAAACATAAAAGAAATTTCTAATTCGACATTTATCGACTTGTTTTAAGTCAAAATTATTCAAAAACTTCTAGAGCTAGAATTAAAGACTTCTCCTTATCATACAATTGTCAGGCTTCAAGTACTACTCTTTTAACACTCCTAATATTTCTAAGATGGTTATTTTCATCACAGACAACAATAGCAATAAAACTATGAAAACATAAATATCATAATGGTGCTACCAACATACACATTCTCTCTTTACATACTCATTTATATACATAAAAAATTCTTACTATACAAATAATTGGGTACCTTTCTTCCTCATTCATACACAAAAAAATATTTAATATTCTCATAAAGAATAGTGCAACTAGCATGTTGCTGCAAATTGCAGCAAAATATCTCTAATCGCCAACATTTCATAGCATCATCCATACAAAATTCCTATTAATCCATGCATGTAATGTACATTGACAAGTACATAACACTCATTTATCTGGGATAAATGAGTTCAAAATCAAAAAACAAAATATAAACTTAAATTAATGGGTTGAGAAAAATTTTAGCTTTATCTAACATGCTGCAAATTTTCAGAAATTTTGTAGCATCTCCGATCGCCACCATTTCAAAATCCATTTACCATGCACAATAGTTTTGGTATTTGTAATTTTTAAGAAAATTATTCAATTGAGTAGTTAAAATCTTTCATTCTTTTTATTTTCCAGATGTATTGGTCTGATTTCTTTTATTTGCCAGGCCTAATTCAAATTAATTTAATAGGTGGATTAAGTGATTAGATAATTTGTAGCCCAATTCCAAAGTAAATAACAAAACTAAATCAACCAAATTGTCAATCTTGATTTGAAAATGATTTTCTCGCAGTTCACACTAACTTGATCACCATTTATCCAAAAAATATTTTTTCCCAAAACAAAGAGTAAAAGAAGAAACTAAAAATAAATTCAGTGACTGAACCCAAAGTTCTTCAAAAAATTATGGACTTTGCTAGAATAAACATCCACTAAATTCAAGCAAGCAATGGATGCATTAATAATAGCTTTACATAGAACAAAATGAGGTGGAAAAAAAATTAAGGCAAAAAAAAGACCGAATAGCTCAGATGCACCATAACATTGATTTGTGCAAAAGAATCCTCATATGGGCAAAACATCACCAAGGAAAGAAGAAGAAGAAGAAGCAGAAGAAAATAGCTCATATGTAACAAAATAGCTAATTGGGGAAAAAAAAGTCTTCATTACGGATTATTCTGGATTTCAAACTCTAAAACCCACAATAGAGAGATGGCTTGATTGAGGTGCTGGAATTGCAATGGTTGCAGAGGATGTCGAATGGCAACAAATGCTAGCAGATAGAGTCATTGAACTTTTCTTGAACTTTGCAATTCCTCCTTGACTTGGGCTAATTTTGAATGGCAGTAAATGCTCAGATGACCATTTATAAAGCAAACCCTAATGGTCTCCTTCAATCTTCTCTCTTTGTACCTCTCTCTGTCTCAACTTTTCTTCGATATGCTCTTCCTGTTTCCCTCAATCTTCTCTCTTTGTACCCTTTCTCAGCCTTCTCTCTCTAAAGTGCTGGGGCTTTTTCTAATCCTAACCCTAATGTTCTCCTTCCATCTTCTCTTTGTACCTCTCTCTCTAGAGGGTTCTTTCCATCCCTAGCGATTAACCTCTATGTACCTCTCTCTAAAAGGTTTTGCGATGAACCTGATGGAGAGATAATCGTCCAAGAGGATAGAGAAAGAATTTGGTAAGAGGTTCTGATGATAGAGAGAGAAACATCTAAGAAGATAGAGAGAGAATTTGGAGGGAAATTGAAATGGCAACTTGAGCTTTCCGTTTACCAGTTTCCCGTCTCTCCTTTCTTTTTAAAATATCCACCATCCATTTTATTAGACGGTGAAGAACGTTACAACCGTAACTGTTGCAATAGGGTTGTAACTTTATTAAAACTTTTCCCTACTTAAAATTAAGAAAATCAAAATCATGGAAATAAGACTTATTTTTCCATGATTTCGTTTCCACACTAAAACTTGTTTTTTTTTGCATTTCTAAGGCCCATGGATTTCACTCATTGGCTCCCTCGACCCAAAACATAGGGAGCATTTGGTAGGTATGAAAATTTTAGAAAGAGAAAATACCTAATTTTTTTAAAGAGAGAAACTATCTCAAAATTTTTAGAAAGAGAAACTATCTCAAAATTTTAGAGAGAAAAAATATGTTAAAATTTTAGAGAGAGAAAGTACCAAATTATTTAAAGAGATGAACTAACTCAAAATTTTAGAGAGAGAAACTATCTCAAATTTTAATTTTTAGAAAGAGAAAATATGTTAAAATATTAGAGAGAGAAAGTATGTTAAAAGTTTAGAGAGAGAAAGTACCAAATGTTTTAAAGAGATAAACTATCTCAAAATTTTTGAAAGAGAAACTATTTCAAATTTTAAGTTTTAGAAAGAAACTATCATATTTTAGAGAGAGAAACTTCATGTAAATTTTTAGAGAGAAACTATTTCAAAACTTTTAAACAGAAAAACAATCTCATATTTTAACTTTTAGAGAGAGAAAGAATGTTAAAGTTTTAGAGAAAAAGTATTATTAAAATTGTAGAGACGGAGTATTCTTAAACTTTTTGAGATAAATTATGATAAATTCTAGAAAGAGAAACTGGCAAAAAAAAGTTTAGAGAGAAATATCTTGTTTTTTAGAGAGAGAAATATCTTGAATTTTGAGTTTTAGAACGAATCTATCTCGAATTTGGAATTTTGGAGAGAAAATATATTAAAATTTTAAAGCTAAAAATTATATCAAATTTTAGAGAGAGAAACTACCTAAAAATATTTAGAGATAGAAACTATCTCAAAATTTTTGGAGAGAGACACTATCGCAAAATTTATGTTTTAGAGAGAAAGTATTTTAAAATTTTAGAAAGATAAACTATATCAAATTTTAAATAGAGAAAGTACATGAAAATTTTAGAGAGAGTATCTCAAATTTTAAACTTTAGAGAGAAAAAGTATATCAAATTTTAGAGATACACTGTATCAAATTTTTAATAGAGAAACTATTTCAAAACTTTAGAGAGAGAAACTATCTCCAACTTGAAGTTTTAGGAGAGAGCATCTTAAAATTTAATAGAGTAACTATATCAAATTTTAGAAAGATAGTACATAAAAAAATTTAGAAAAAGAAACTATCGCAAAATTTTTAGAGAGAAATTGTCTCAAATTTTAGCTTTTAGAAAGATAGTACCTTAAAATTTGAGAGAACTATATCATAATTTCGAGACTGAAACTACTTAAAAATATTTAGAGAGAGAAACTATCTCAAAATTATTGAAGAAGGGAACTATTTCAAGTTTTAAGTTTTAGAGAAAGAGTATCTTAAAATTTTAGAAAGAGAAACTATATTAAATTTTAGAGAGAATAAAGCACCTAAAAATTTTAGAGAGAAAAATTATCTCAAAAATTTTAGATAGACAATTTCAAATTTTAAATTTTGGATAGAAAGTATATTAAATTTTAGAGAATGAAACCATATCAAATTTTGGAGAGAGAAACTACCTCAAAAATTTTATAGATACACTATCCAAAATTTTAAGTTTTAGAGAGAGAAAGCACATAAAAATTTTAGAGAGAGAAATTATATCAAGTTTTGTTACTAAACAATGGACATGGAAGTGATTGCAAGGAATCTATGAATTTTGTATAGTTTATCCAACCAAGAGAATTGAAGAATCCAAGACAAAAATCCTTGGTATTGAAAATTCATAGATTTCTTTAAAATTTCAAATATCTAATATTCCTAATTTTTTTCCTATCTAAACGAGCCCTAAGTGATTTTGACCATTGCTTTCATAACGCGTGACATCATAAATAGTTTATTGCATACTGAAGGGGTGGCAATGGGCCGGATGCGCTGACCAGGTCCCTAAAAGAATAGGGTTTAGTGGCCCAAGGGCCGGCCCTGCAGGGAGTAGGGCCCGTGCCAGCGCTGACCTGGCCTGGCCCACGTGTCTCCTCTTGACTGCTTCTATTTCAAATTTGGCCTCCCCTCTTTTTATTGTAAAGTTAACTTGATACTTGTGATATCATTGTGAAAACTGGATTAGAAAACGTGAAAAAACAGATTTCCCACCCATATCTCAAGATTCACCCCTCGAATTCAACGTCGAGGACTAGGCAAGGTTAGATAAGGGTATATTATCGAACAGATGGAGGTGGTCGATTTCTCTCTTACACTTGTGGTGGTCTTTGTTTTGCGAAAACGGTGAATAATGGAAAAAATGGTGCAAAATGCTTGGAAATATTATAGAAATTTATTTTGTTTATTTTTAATATACTATAATTATTCTTTTA
Source organism: Amborella trichopoda (assembly GCF_054954075.1). NCBI lineage: Eukaryota > Viridiplantae > Streptophyta > Magnoliopsida > Amborellales > Amborellaceae > Amborella > Amborella trichopoda. Next base: position 54,675,447 of record NC_142337.1, read on the forward strand.
GATAATTTGATAATATTTTTCATTATTTTTCTAATGAGTATTTTTCTAAAAGTAATTTGCTTACCCCGGATAATTGGGATAAAGCTCAAATGATGGTAATGAAGATGGAAGGTCCAGCTAATACACTACGAAAAAGACCTAAAACGTTTTTCATGCCTTAAAACCTTTTTTTTTATTTTCATAATCATACATCTAGAAATGATCAATTGGACATGTTGGAGCATTTTTTCGGTATATATTTAAGGTGAAAGTTGACAACTTATATAAACTGAGTTTCGGTGCATCTGAAAAGCCTAGTCAAAACTTGAATGAAGTACCCTAAGATATCACACTGCAAGTTGGCCGGGCAGCCCGTATATTATAATGGTCCCAAGGTGGCTTGGTAGGCTTTTGTGATATGATAACAGGGCAGGTCAAGCCAAACTCAGCACGGTCAGTAGTTTAAAAGTGTTGCTTTTCTTATTTCTTTGGTAGGCAGTCCATATTTTAATAATCCACCTGTGTTTTGAGAGGAAGAATATTTGTGTGTTTCATTCATGTTTATTATAGCCAGGGGACCTTCAAACTACCGATCAAAACCCCTTTCTTTATGTCATACCTGCAGGCTACGTGAGATGTACAGAACCTCTTTACCGACAGAGCAAATTATGAACGACTCATAAGTCATGCATGGACTTGTGCTACTCTGGGAAATTCCGCTTCGCCTAGTTGGCTAGATCTTTAGAGAAAACTATATGAGGGAGTACCTTTGACCTTGACTGACCTTCATATAGGAGGGGCGAGGCTAATGCAGCATAAGCATTAGGGGCGGTGGCAAATGGATTCCATCGAACCGCCGGTCCGATGGGTCAACTTCACTTGAGTCCAGGCTTGGACCCGGATATTGGATTGCCATTGTTTGGGTATATTTTGTGTCAAAAGAACCGACATGGCATCAACCAGGATGATGGAATATGGAGCACAAGACCAAGCAATATTGTGGTCATCCTATCCCGGAAATATGGGATCAAAACCCATGGACACCGGGACCGGATTAACCAACAAACTCAAAATGTAGGGAATATGGGGAAATCCAAACAATGATGATTGTCAATTGTGAAAAGCATAGGGTTGACCAGTCAAACAGACAAATGATACATGTACAACTGAACTGCCAAAACCTGTGAATACCATAAAAAAGGTCTCAGAATGAAACCAAATCATGAGGATCCTTAGAATATATGAAATGGGACCTCATGAGCAAAAATCATGTATTTGGGACGATGCCGTGACATTGAAATATCACATGAGTGCTCAATAAGGAAGATGAGCCAAACCCCGATGAAATGAGCTCAGCGGGTCATCAAAACTGGTTGAAGTTTAATCTAAGATGCCCCTAAGATACTTTCCAAAAATTTAGGGCATTCCAATATTGGATACTCAAGATATGGGTTTCCGAAGTTAGAAGCCACTGAGTCGGGCACTATTCATATGGTTGGTGACCCAAAAGTGGCTCAATTTATAGAGTTACCCCCAACAAACGATGTCCGATGGAGCCAAATCTTGGTGGGATGATGGATTAGCCCCAAAAAACCTTATGTTCCAAATTTCAAGGCAACCTAATGTCAATTGATACCATTTGTGAATGAATTGTATTATTAAAAATACATTGTTGGTGACTTCCTAGGGCACCGCTAGTGCCCATTCACACACCATTGGTGACTGTTTCCAGACCCAAAACTAGCCACAGACAAAATGACCTTTGGCGACTCTTTAGACCATATATCCCCCAAAGCCCATGTTGAAATGAGCTGAAATTTAAACTGATCCATCCTCACTCAATATATATATCTATATATATATATATATATATATATATATATATATATAAGAAAATGCTGAGATTAACCCATTAGCTCATATGAACCCAATGGCCTAGATTGAATCTTGGGCTGATCAGACGACAGTCACGACCTCATTTTGTATTTTAATTTTAATTTTTTTTCTACAAATCCAAATAATTTGAAACTTTAGGCGTGAATTCTTCTCATCAAAACGCACCTAATAAAAATATTTGAAAAATAATTCACAAAAAAAAATTTGACTAAAATACCCCCAAAACGTTTCGGGGGTATTTTGATCAAATTATTTTTTGTGAATTATTTTTCAAATATTTTTATTAGATACTATTATTTTTGAAAAATACACACTTAAAATTTCGAATTATTTGGTTTCGTAGAAAAAAAATTAAAATTAAAATACGAAATGAAATCGTGACCGTCAAATTGGCCCTTGGGCTCATATATATATATATATATATATATATATATATATATATATATATACGCCTAAGATCTACCCTATGACTTTTGCTAGAATTACTGTACGTATTTCTAGAAGTTACAGAAGATATTGAAAAATTACAGAGTTAGCAGTTATTAATTTTTGTAAGATAGTGACATAATATAAAAACACGAAGATAATAATGAAAATAGGAAGCATAGAAATATCAAATATAATCCACGAAGTATGAGTATACTCTTGGATTTTGAATGTAAATACAAATTTAAATTGCATCACTATTTATTACAGAACTGATTACAAAATGACTTACTGGTTACAGATACAAAGACTTGCAAACTTTCGCCATTCGTAAGGATAATAAGAAGGTAAATCAGAAAGATGGCAATCACACATGTATAATAAACAAAGTCAGAGGGACGTTACCGACTTTAACTGATGTATAAAAGGTTGAAGATAGAGAAAGCTTAATTGAGAAAGAAAGCTATCTGAGGGAAAAGAAGAGAAGAGAACTGAGAAGAGAAGAGAACTATTGAGAACTATTTGAGAAGAACTTTGGTTGCTGCTGCTGCTGGTGGTCTTTCCTTGAAAAATGCTCTGCCTTTTTTGCTTGAATGAAGAGGTATTTATAGAGGGCTGTGTCTCAGACGAGTGGCTGAAATCAGTAGCTTGCTGATGAAGGAAAGTGTGGGATTGGTGGAAGGAAGTTGTGGTCGAAAATGGATAGCTTGCTGGAGAAGGATTCTTCAGGATAAGAAGATAGTACGAAGAGGGGACATGTCATGTCGATGAGGGAGACGTGGCGAGCTCTGGTATGCTGGTGGCTGATGAAGTGATGGAGGAATCTTGCATAGTGGAGATTCGTGCGATCGTCGGTAGGTAAGTATCGTTTGTGCGGGAGAAGAAGGAAAGGGAGCCGTTGATATGCGCTGATGTGACCCCAAATTGGTCACATCGGTGAGGAGCATCTTTGCGAAGGGGCGATGTTGCTTTATGATTTGTCCTTTATGCAACGTGGATTTGTCTTTATATGCAAAGGGAATCTTTCCTGTACAATGACGTGTCTCTATTTTGTCTTATTTGGAAAAGGGAATATTTTATCTTTCTTTATGCTGTAGCAGTCATATCGGTGCTGAAGAAGGGAATCGAACCGTTGGGTCGGGTCATTCAGTCTGTAGGCCTCTGGCTGAAATCATCCAATAGGGGATTTCCTGATTGGACTGTTTCTTCTGAAGTTGCTGGCATAGTTGTATCGGGAGCAAAAACATGGAGTAGTGTTTGCTCTATTTCGTCAAAAGTAGCATTGGGATGTGATTGTTTCAGCTTTTTGAAGTAGGCTGAAAATGTAGGAAAACTGACTGTATTATTTGACACTGGATTGAAGGTTGCAGGTTGTGGAGGCATCCGTTTCAAAGGTAGTGTGGCAGGATTGGTACTGAAAATGTCCCACCATTTGACTTTCAAGGTTTTGCCTAATTGGGGAATATACTCATAGTTGTTAGCATTATTTTCAGAAATGGAGTATTCCCATTTGAGAATCCAAGGGATTTGATATATTGCCATGAAGTAGAGATGGTAATCATCTAGGTTAGTGCAAGTATTATGTTGAGCAAATTTTGTTTGTAGACTCTGAAATGCATCAGGCAATATTTGGGTTTGAGATCCCCATAACAAAAACCAATGGCGAAACCAACTAGGGAATCTTTCTAGGACAGGGAGTTTGAATTGGATATACCAGGAATGAGTATTATTTGGATTTTGGTAGGCAAATACTTTATGCCATGCTTTAATGTATTCAGAATATTTATAAGATTTATATTGGAATTCTGGATTTAATAACCCTTTTCCCTGGAGGGGATTACATCCCCAATCCTCGTAAGAAAGCAATTTTTTGATTTGGAATTTCGAGTATGCGTATAATTTAGTAGTACCTTGGTAAAAGTGAACAATTGAAGCTGAACCAGTTTCCATGAGAATGGCTTCATACCATTCACGGGTTTTAATGCCATAAGATGGATTCAAGTGATTTGCAAGGTAAAGGGGAGCTATTTTATATGGGTCGAGTTGTGCATGAGCATCAGAAATGGTTATATCTGGTAAGAAAGCAGTATCTATGTAAATGGATTTGGCAGAGGTTGAGGTTTGTTTATGTGGGTATGATGCCGGGGAAAACGCCGGACTTGGAGTAGATAATGGACTCTGTGGAGGAGTCTGTATTAAGTATTCTAGTACGTTCGAGGATCGAAGGGGTGACATGGGTGTCAGGTTAAGAGAGGAATGGGTGGGCATAAGAGGCCCATACCTATTACTTGGGACTAAATCCATTAGATGTTTTCCTTTGGGATCTGGAGATTGAGGATTCATATTGATATTTGTATTGATATTCTTATTTGAGAGAAAGAGTTGCAAACCGTAGGAGGAAAAACCGTAAGATGAGATGGTATCGTCCTTAGGTTGTAGTATATGGTCCCCCCTGCAAAAATTCACGGGTTAAGAAGTCAGGCAGAGAATTAGAAGAACCGTGAAGATGTTCAATAGAGAAATCAAAAGCAGATAAAATAGCTTGCCATCGGGCAAATATTTGCTTTGACACAAGATTTTGGATATCCTTGTGCAGAATGTCTTTGACTGCCTTACAATCAGTGCGAATTAAAAAATGTTGATTTAGAATATCAGTTTGAAAATTGCAAACACAATGAATAATGGCTAGCAATTCTTTTTTGACAGTAAAGTAATTCTTTTGGGTAGGATTCCAAGCTTTAAAAGTAAAACGTATTAATTGTTCTTTAGAATCAATTGATTGTTTTAATATACCTCCTAATCCTATTTCAGAAGCATCGCATTCAATGATTTTAAAAGCTGTTGGATCAGATAAATTTAAACATGGAAGTTCTTTGGCTCTGAGTTTAAGTTTTTCTACAGCCAAAGTATGAATATTAGTCCAGGGTGGAGGATTCTTTTTTAACCGTTCATATAACTGTTTAGCATTTAAAGCTAGATTTTGGTAAAAATCACTTATATAATTTAGACATCCTAAAAATCGTTGCAATTCAATTTTATCTAGAATTTTATCAAGGAATTTGTCAGCAAAGAGAATTGATCTATCAATTGGAATAATTGTTCCTTGATTGATATTATGTCCTAGGAATCTTATTTTTGTTTGGAACAGATTTATCTTTTTAGCAGAAACAACTAATCCAGCTGTTTTTACTGTGTAAATAAAAGTATGAAGATGTTTAAAATGTTGTTCTATTGATTCAGAAAAGACTAAAACATCATCAATATAAACAATCATGAATTTGTAAAAGGGATTAAAGATATCATTCATTATTTTTTGAAATTCAGATGGAGCATTTTTAAGACCGAAAGGCATAACGTTCCATTCATATTGTCCAAAGGGAACATTGAAAGTTGTTTTATATTTATCTTCTTCTTTTATTTGGATTTGCCAAAAACCAGATTTTAAATCGAATTTGGAGAAAATTACAGCATGTCATAATCTATCAAGTAAGTCTTTTTTATTTGGAATGGGATATCGAATCCATTTTAAGACTTTATTAAGAGGTTTATAATTAATGACTAATCGGTGAACTCCTCGTTCCTGCTCAGCATTTTTATTCACATAAAAAGCAGAACAACTCCAAGGAGATGAACTAGGACGTATTAATTTCTTTTGGAGTAAATCGTTTATTTCTAGCTGACATGTTTGCAATAATTCTGTATTCATCTGGATTGGTCTAGCTTTTGTTGGTATCTTTGTTTCACTAAAACTTGGTTCATATGGTAATCCAACAATATGTTGTTTTCTATGCCAAAACGCATTGGGTAATTCATTGCATATCTCTTTTTCAATAAAATGTTTGAGTTGTTGTATTTTTTGTATTATCTCATGAGTTTAGAGCTTTTCTCTGATAAGTTTATGTTTGATTTCAAGTTGTAAAGATCCTAAGAAATTTTCTTTGTATTTCATATTCTGTTTAACAGTATTAATTTCTTTAATTTTTGGTTTATCAAGAAATTCAAATCTAATAGGAGTACCATGAGTATTTGTTTCAATACCTGTATGAGAAACTGTAACTGGGTATAGCAAAGTAAGAAAAGGTACGCCAAGGATCACAGCTTGACTGAGTCCTTTGACCATTATGAATGGAGTTGGAAAACAATGTTCTTCCGTACAAATTTTAGCATTTGACAATTTGTATTTGATGAATAGTCTACTACCATCAGCAGTATTGAGGATTTGAGTGGTTTTATCAAAATATTTTGTAGGGACTAATCCCTCATTAAGGCAGTTCAGATCAGCACCTGAATCGACCAATGCTAAGGATTGGAATTCATATTCATCATTTATTACTATGGTTATTAATACAAACCATTTTTGTGTTATTACTCTATTTAAAACATTTACCGAATGCCTATTTGATGATTCGCCCTGATCCATTTGATCTAAATAATCATTGGGATGATATGATTTGAGTAAATGATTAAATTCTACTATGTCTTCTTCAGTATGTAGTTCGGAGGTATTATCATGAAGTTCGAGGATTTGAATCCTTGTTTTTAATTGGGATAATTCTATTTTTACTGTATTGACTTCAGCTTTGAAGTCAGCAATAGTAGGTTCCTTTTGGGTGGCTTCATGTTGACTGATTCGTTTCATAATATCAGAGAAATTATAATTATCAGGAGGTTTAACTAATGGTGTATGTTTTGTTTTTGTTTTAGTTAAATTGATAAACTGAGTAATTATTTCTCTTTTTTCATTAGGATCAGGTATTTTCTCTATTAAATCTAAGATAAGATTGTCCTCTTTTGTTAATGTATGAATATCAGAGGATGTAATGGGACATTGACATATTTCGTTTTTTGTATCCGAACTATCAAACCAATAGAATTCGTCATTATGTATTGTTCCTATAAAAGAAGTATCACTACTGGAAGAAGTAGTGTCTGATTCTGAACTATCGGATAAATCATATAATTGAATAATATCATAGATTTTATTTTTGATGGATTCGTCTAATGTAATAGAGTCTAATTTTTGCTTAACTTTGCATTGACTTTTATAATGGCCTACTTTGCCACATTTATAACAAACAGGTAATTTCTTCTTATTTTGAGATGATTTAGAAACAAAACGTTTTGTAAATTTCTTATATTTTTTCTGCTTGGTTGGAAAAGACTTATATGTTTTGTCTGGTTTATTTCGATGTTTTTTCTTTTTATATACTTTATGGATTTTATGCGGTTTTGTTTTATCTATATGACCTTGGTCCATATGATAGCCAAATTGTTGGCAAAAATCTCCTAATTCTTTTTTGCCACTTAGATTCTGTTTATCAAGTTGTTTTTTGAGTTTCAGATCTGTACATAGGGCTAGGCCTTCAGCACAGATTTCTGAGGATAATTCTCGTAGTTTATATTGGGAATAATTTATTACACCACTATTCTTATTTTTTAGACGTTCTTTGACCTTTTCAGCAAATAGGTAAGGTAGTCCGGCTACGAACTTTTCTTTCCAGTGGTCAAGATGACTATCTTCCCGTATAAGTAGTCGGGAGAAAAAGACGTCTTTATACCATTTATAGTGTGATAGTGTAGGACATCGTAAATTAGATAAAAGATCAGCAGTTCTTGCTGCAAGTATCGAAGTATTTCCTATAAAATGAAGAGCAATTGTATATATTAAAGAGTTGATAGCATCACTTTCAGAATATACCATATCCTGGTTATGTTCATTTTTTGCTGTCCATTGTCGAGTATTAGTTAATATTTGTTGTTTTGTTTGTTCATTAAGATAGGAATCCCACCATCCTTTAAGCCATCCGGTGAATCCTGAGACTATAGCTTTTGCTATTTCTTGGTCATGACTACCAGCCATTTTACATGCCGAAGCATACATAGTCATGTGTTTCATTGTATCCAATATTCTGTGATCAGAAATTCCATCTATATTCCAATCTATAATTGTTCGACCTGGGCATGTAGAAGTATGACTTGTTAGGTCTTCTTCTAATTGGATATCAACTGGGGTTGGTCTTTTATAATATGGTCGGGCATTTATGGGTTGCCAGTTTTTACTATAATTGATACGATTTATATTATCAGGAGTAAGTTGTATTTCAGAAAATGCTTCTTGCATATTTTGTATTGTATTGGCAATGGGTGGTTCTACAACTTCATTGGTTTGGAAAAGTATCTCTTCTTGTAGAGTCATAGTATCATGTTCAGGAATTTTCTCTTTTCCTTTATCATTTGTTGACAAAATGATTGTTGGTTTAGGATCTTTTATTTCTAGTTTAGATAATTTTGAAATTAATTGGCCCATAAGGGTTGTATTATCATTATCGATATGAAATTTGTCTTTATTTAATTCAGGAGGTGGTTTGAAAAACAATTGTTTTTTCTCTTTGTGAGTGGGAGGTTATAATAGATTTTCTAATCTATTTGTTTGTTGTCTTAGTGTATGAAGACAAAGGTTTGTATAATTATTTTGTTCGATTATGTGTGGAAGTAATTCCACTCGGGCTATATTTGCATTATTGAGTTTATATGGTGTGGCTACTGTTTCATATACAACTATTTGGGTTAATGAAGATTCTACAGTTTGTTCTGGAGTTTTTGGAGTTGGTACTGTAGTAGCAACTCCTTGGATTTTCAGGCTTTGCTCAGGAGGATGTATAGATTTGATAGTAGTCCCTTCTGTGGTATTAAATACTGTATATTGAGTTTCTAACGTATTTATTTCAAAGTTAAGAATAGGAATATTGTGCTGGTTTAAGGTGTCCCTTAACCAGTCAAAAAAGCATTTCCCTTTATTTCCTTTTTGTCTCCATTTATTGAATTGTGAGTGAAATAATTCTACTAGTCTAGGTTAAAATTCTTTCACATACCATTCTCTAATATTTTTATTTTCTGGAGATAAAAAATCTTTGATAATATCATCTCGGGTGAATGTTTCTTCAAGCTGTAATACGTGAACGAATTCTGCCTCAGCAGGTTCTTCTTCAGCTTTTCTATATTGGGGTATAATGATATTATCAGATGCTCGCAAAAGTCCATCAATCTGTGGTTTTGGTGTTGATGGAATACTTATTATAGGAGGAATTCTAGTATAAGTAGTAATGGATTTTCTTGGGGGTTCTGGATTTCAAAAAGAATGATTACTTGAAGTTTCTGAGATGGATGCATTATCCATAATTCTGTTATTTGTAGTAAATTGTATTTCAATATTTCCGTCTGTATATTCAATAATCTTGTCTGGAATATTTTGAATAGGATTTTGTGATGGTTGGTTTTCATTATGGATAGCCCATGTTTGGGGTAGAACAATATCTGACCATGATATTGTTTTTGGTATAATTGTATTTGATTTTTCCATAGTAGTTTGAAAAAATATTGTTTGTCCCCTAGTATCCATTTGGAGTACATTTGGACATAGAGTAGTCATTACTTTATAATATATCCGATATACAATAGCAATATTTTGCGAACCTGTTACCATATCAAATCCTTGTGTTTTAAGGTTTAAGGATAAAAAATTTAGTATATTTGGATCTGTTACTGATACAGAATAATTTGGAAAACAGTCGAAATATATTGGTCCACTACATAAACTAGATTCGACCATTCCTAATAGAGAATCTGAAAATCTATTATGCCTAGTATCTTGTAGACAGACTAAGATAGAATTATTTAATCCTAAGCGAGTTAAAGGTTTGACTGCTATTTGTATTAATCCTATATGTAAATATTTATAATTTCTATTTTTATGAACTTGTAATATTTTTTGAGATAATAGCTGAAAATCTTCCTGATTACTAGTAACAGAGAGAGTTTCTTCTACTGTTTTTATGGCATATCCGATTTTGAAGTCAAATGCACCTTTTTTGCAAATATCTGATATTGGAACCTTTGGTATGTTCCAATTCTGTATTTGGTTTTCAATATCATTAATAATAATTTCTTCTTTGTTCTTAATCCTTAAAGTTCTATTAGTTTTACTAGTTGTGGTATCTGTCAGATTCTTAATAAATTTCTCCATTATTAGGTTGCGGATAATGACAACTCAGGACGACCAAAAGTCCAGCGTTTTCCCTAAGCGGCTCTTCCTCGGCCTTGGCGGTACTTTGCATAAGACCTTTTCGTCTCGTGCCTTAACTCTCGGACCAACTTTCTTTAATGGATTAATTTATTAAGTTTCTTAAGATAGCAGAACTTGTAACACTATGAGATCTCTCAAACAGGGTTGGCTCTGATACCATTTTACGCCTAAGATCTACCCTATGACTTTTGCTAGAATTACTGTACGTATTTCTAGAAGTTACAGAAGATATTGAAAAATTACAGAGTTAGCAGTTATTAATTTTTGTAAGGTAGTGACATAATATAAAAACACGAAGATAATAATGAAAATAGGAAGCACAGAAATATCAAATATAATCCACGAAGTATGAGTATACTCTTGGATTTTGAATGTAAATACAAATTTAAATTGCATCACTATTTATTACAGAACTGATTACAAAATGACTTACTGGTTACAGATACAAAGACTTGCAAACTTTCGCCATTCGTAACGATAATAAGAAGGTAAATCAGAAAAATGACAATCACACATGTATAATAAACAAAGTAAGAGGGACGTTACCGACTTTAACTGATGTACAAAAGGTTGAAGATAGAGAAAGCTTAATTGAGAAAGAAAGCTATCTGAGGGAAAAGAAGAGAAGAGAACTGAGAAGAGAAGAGAACTATTGAGAACTATTTGAGAAGAACTTTGGTTGCTGCTACTGCTGCTGGTCTTTCCTTGAAAAATGCTCTGCCTTCTTTGCTTGAATGAAGAGGTATTTATAGAGGGCTGTGTCTCAGACGAGTGGCTGAAATCAGTAGCTTGCTGATGAAGGAAAGTGTGGGATTGGTGGAAGGAAGTTGTGGTCGAAAATGGATAGCTTGCTGGAGAAGGATTCTTCAGGATAAGAAGATAGTACGAAGAGGGGACATGTCATGTCGATGAGGGAGACGTGGCGAGCTCTGGTATGCTGGTGGCTGATGAAGTGATGGAGGAATCTTGCATAGTAGAGATTCGTGCGATCGTCGGTAGGTAAGTATCGTTTGTGCGGGAGAAGAAGGAAAGCGAGCCGTTGATATGCGTTGATGTGACCCCAAATTGGTCACGTCGGTGAGGAGCATCTTTGCGAAGGGGCGATGTTGCTTTATGATTTGTCCTTTATGCAACGTGGATTTATCTTTATATGAAAAGGGAATCTTTCCTGTACAATGACGTGTCTCTATTTTGTCTTATTTGGAAAAGGGAATATTTTATCTTTCTTTATGTTGTAGCAGTCATATCGGTGCTGAAGAAGGGAATCGAACCGTTGGGTCGGGTCATTCAGTCTGTAGGCCTCTGGCTGAAATCATCCAATAAGGGATTTCGTGATTTGACTGTTTCTTCTGAAGTTGCTGGCATAGTTGTATCGGGAGCAAAAACATGGAGTAGTGTTTGCTCTATTTCGTCAAAAGTAGCATTGGGATGTGATTGTTTCAGCTTTTTGAGGTAGGCTGAAAATGTAGGAAGACTGACTGTATTATTTGACACTGGATTGAAGGTTGCAGGTTGTGGAGGCATCCGTTTCAAAGGTAGTGTGGCAGGATTGGTACTGAAAATGTCCCACCATTTGACTTTCAAGGTTTTGCCTAATTGGGGAATATACTCATAGTTGTTAGTATTATTTTCAGAAATGGAGTATTCCCATTTGAGAATCCAAGGGATTTGATATATTGCCATGAAGTAGAGATGGTAATCATCTAAGTTAGTGCAAGTATTATGTTGAGCAAATTTTGTTTGTAGACTCTGAAATGCATCAGGCAATATTTGGGTTTGAGATCCCCATAACAAAAACCAATGGCGAAACCAACTAGGGAATCTTTCTAGGACAGGGAGTTTGAATTGGATATACCAGGAATGAGTATTATTTGGATTTTGGTAGGCAAATACTTTATGCCATGCCTCAATGTATTCAGAATATTTATAAGATTTATATTGGAATTCTGGATTTAATAACCTTTTTCCCTGGAGGGGATTACATCCCCAATCCTCGTAAGAAAGCAATTTTTTGATTTGGAATTTCGAGTATGCGTATAATTTAGTAGTACCTTGGTAAAAGTGAACTATTGAAGCTGAACCAGTTTCCATGAGAATGGCTTCATACCATTTACGGGTTTTAATGCCATAAGATGGATTCAAGTGATTTGCAAGGTAAATGGGAGCTATTTTATATGGGTCGAGTTGTGCATGAGCATCAGAATTATCCTCAGAAATCTGTGCTGAAGGCCTAGCCCTATGTACAGATCTGAAACTCAAAAAACAACTTGATAAACAGAATCTAAGTGGCAAAAAAGAATTAGGAGATTTTTGCCAACAATTTAGCTATCATATGGACCAAGGTCATATATATATATATATATATATATATATATATATATATCAATGGGGTTAATTTCAAGGATTAATACCAGACTGAAGACCATATTCCTATTGAGGATGAGCCTTCAAAGTCCAATCATGAGAAAGTTGGACACGATAATGGAGGTATACTTGAAGAGGGGGCGTGGAAAGAGTTAAGGCACCCATGAAAGCCTTCTCAAGTCGCAAAGACCCTTGGTGCGAAACCCTGTGCAAAATGGTGCAAATGAATAACTAAGATGGGGGAACTTGGAGCATCACTAAGACCAACAAACTAAAGCTTGGATGGTTGGTCCATTGCCAACATGACTTGAAGTAACATGGGTGTGACCCATATACAAGACGCATAGCTAACCGTAGGCCCAGATTGAGAATGCACGTTCATCGAGGACATGCACGAATGGGATTTGAAATGTGTAACTTCCCTAGACATGGGTATTTAGAAATGATTGCGCCGCCCAATTGATCACATTTGGTTGGATAAGAGAAATAGAAAGGATCTGATATCATTCTCCTTATGCTCCAAGCCTCTACCCATCAAGAGAAAAAAAAAAAATTTGATTTGGAGCTCAAAACATATTTCAAGTCAAACTCCCCCCAAATATTGAAACGGCCCCCTCCACTTGAGAGGTGGGGAATTTGGAACTCCAAATCAATTTTTAGTTAAGAGAGTGTGTTTTGGATGCTCTTTGGAATCATTGTTAGTCCCTTACCTAATGAAAAGTGGTGGATTTGGGGGAACAGACCTATGGCTCTTCTCATAGAATGTTTCTATTAATTGCACCTAAATTTTTAGTTAAAAGGTAAACAACAAACGTGGAAATAGAAGCTACCACTGCCTCTACTCTCTAGCACCCATGCTCATCTCTACACACAAAGCATCTATAAACTCCGGCTCTTTAAATCTAAACTACTTCCTTCTCTGCTCACTCCTCTGCGCTTGTCAAAGTTAACAAACTGCTTTTCCTGATTAAGCTCATCATGTGAAAAATAGAGAGGTCAACTACTATACCAACATGCTTCTTTCCAAAACACAGAAGTTCTACTTATATTTGATTTTGTATTTTCTCTAGGGAAAACACATTTTGCTGACTGATAAGCATCACACCAATGATGGACAATGAAGATTGGACCAGTGGAGATGAACTATACATACATTCTTTTCTAAAGATATAATTTGACCTAACCAATAAGCTCTCTCACTGATAAGCATCGCACCAATGATGGACAATGGAGATTGGACCAGTTGAGATGAACTATACATACATTCTTTTCTAAAGATATAATTTGACCTAACCAATAAGATCTCTCTCTCTCTCTCTCTCTCTCTCTCTCTCTCTCTCTCTCTCTCTCTCTCTCTCTCTCCAGTCCAATCTCCACCATCCAACATTTGCCAGACAGTGGATCTTAATTAATGGGAATGAGGTGGCATGCACCTTAGTGAGATAGTATACATTCCAATATGCTCTCTAATAGGCATAATATATGGTCCCGACAAAATAAGGTACCGCACCTACATGCCATATTACAGCAGCCTCCTTGTGAGCATCCACCATCCAATGAGTACTGGACTGTAGATGCTCATACCAGTAAATGCAAAATTTCATCCAAAACCACAAAGGTACTAGCCATTCTCAAATCTAACGCCAAGTAATATCAATGATCTAAACAAAAACAAAAAAACAAGGAAGATACCCAAGAATGCAATCACAACTACAAGGAATTACGTATGTGCATGCATACGCACATGGATAATCAATCACCCAAGAATACAAGCATCGGTACACACACTTATGGATGCCAAATACAAAGAATACTCATACATGCACATGCATACTTACAAATACAGATATCTAAGTGATTTCATTCAATCATGCATTAAAATGAAAATATACGACCCGAAGCAAGTACCTACAAACATGTGAATAGGTGCACAAATATATGCACCTATGATACATGATGGCACGAATTCACCAAGTGGCCATGAATACATGCCTTATATCATGTATGATATTTAGCTTGAGTGTCACCTCATCTCAACGATCTGGAGAAGATATCTTGGCCTTCTCTGTCATCTCCTTGATGGTGAGCGATGAGCTTGAATTCAGCCACCGAGATAAGTTGATCAAGAAAGGAGTGTAAACAAAGTAACAGGTGCTAGTCCAACTAACTAAACCCTGAAGCACAAAATATAATAAAACATTTATCAGAGTGTTGTACATAGAGTAATGTTCCAATTCTTATACAATTATTAATACCTCACCAAAGACATTGATGTCCGGATGGGGATAATACCATAGATTCCATAACCTGATGAAACAGGAAACATACATAAACTAACAAGCAATGGGAAAAGTAGAAACATATAAACCTAGGAAAAAGGAAATAGAAAGAAGAATAAAGACTGACAAAACTTAAATAAATAAAAAAAACTAAAAAACAAGCAGCAAACAATACATTAAAAAAGAAATCCAACAAATAGCAACGATCAAAAATAAAGAAATAGCCCATCAATCTCCAGCCAACAAAAGAATAAAAGAATCAGACCAAATTTAACAAAAACGAAAATATAATAACAATTTCTCAAGAGGGTCAATTTAAATTGGTGGTTGTTGCTTGAAAGTTGGCATTGAACATACTTCATAATTGGGATTTCTGCCAAAGGGCAACCAAAGCCGACAATGCAAGCCAATGTGAATCCCAACCATGTCCCATCAAAAAAGAACCAGATAAGCTCAGCAACTGCGAACAAGATGTAGGTTTCTGTGCTAGAGGGAAGCCCAGCTTTGTACATCTCAGCACTCATCTCTATGAATGATGCCAATAATCTGACGAAACAAAATATATGAAGACATCAAGTTTTTGCATGAAAAGCAACATTAATAACTAAATAAATGGACTGAAAGATAATGAAAGAAAACGAAAAATATATATGAGAGAACAGGACAACCCCCTTAAGAACAGTTCACTTACATGTGCAATAGAAAGTCTTACAGAGTAAAAAAAAAATTAGAAGAATATATACTTTTCCTAGAATATATAAACATAAACAAACTAAAAACAATGAGAAAAATATATAAGATAATGGTATTTAACAACAACCAAATCTCAAGCACAGATCAAATAGTTGAATGAAACAAATCGTTTGATCAAGCAGAAAATGCACTTATTACTAACTATGAAAAAAGAACAAAAATAATAAGAAAGAATATCATAAGATGACTGAATAGTAGAATCCTAACAGTGCAAGTAAGTGGATGAATCCATTCCCAAATAATCTGATCAGGCAAAAAGATAACAACATATCACTTTTCACAAAATAAATAAAAGTACCTAGAAAGAATATCAAAATGTCTAGAAACAGACAACATGACCATTGAGTATTTCACTTCTAAGAATAGATGCAATAATCTGATCACATAAAACATAAGAAGTAATTCGTTTTCAAGATAAAAAGATAACTAACTAGTTAAAATTAATGAGCGAGAGTACTAGAATGCATAACATTGCACTTATGACAGTTCATTTCCTTATATGGAACCAATAATCAGATCAAGGGAAAAATAAGAAACTACTCTTTTTCAGTGAAATCAGAAGCCAAGGAAATAAAAGAAAATGAAATAAAACTTAGAAAAATTAGAAGAACATATAGAAGTGACCAGTTCAATCTATAAGAGCAGTCCAATATATGAATTAGTCGAGTAACTTGATCAACAGGACCCTAAGAAGAATTCCCCTTTTACAAAGTAAATATATGAATAAGAAAATGAAATTAAACAAAATAATGCTAAAATAATATTCAGAAGATATGGGAGTGAGCAGAACAACATTGGGGAACAGTTCAACTCACACTTGTTTTATCTAATATACTTCTTTACTTTGAAAATAATAAAATCATCAATTATCACAAATTCTTCCTAACCATGCATGAAACCAACATTTCAACAAATGTAAACATAACAGGACAATGGAAGCACATATGTTTTGAACCAATATTTTCAAACTTGGCTCGGGCCTCGGACCTGGCTTGGCCCAAGCTGAGTGACTTGGCCAGTCTGAGAGGATACTGTGGAGTAATGTACAGGCCCAAGAAGCACTAAAAAATATAAGAAAATTTTAAAACATAAAAATTTGCTCAATAATAAAATAGCAATTTTAATCAGAAACAACCCACAATGTCCAAATAAGCTGAAAAATATACAAAACATGGATTTCGGAAAACCAGATTTACAGTTGGAGATACTAAAAATCAAAAAGAGAGAAAAATACATACATAGGGTATATGGACAAGAAAAAGTGACAAACCATTGAAAAAAAAAATCCAAAGTACATACATAATTTTTAGACATCAATCTCACAAATTTACATCATCATCATCTTCAGAGCTTTTGTCCAACTATTTGGGGTTGGTTGCGCAAATCCCGGTCCACCATTCAGCTTCATCTAGGGTCACACCCTGAGATAGGCCATAAGCCTCTATCTCTTCTCTCACTACTTCAAACCATGTCCTTTTGGGTCTACCCCTTACTCTTTTTTAGCTTTTCTACTTGAACTAACTCGTGCCCCTTACTCTTTTTTAGCTTTTCTTTAGCTTTTCTACTTGAACTAACTCGTGCCCCTTACTCTTTTTTAGCTTTTCTACTTTAACTAACTCGTACCTCCTAACAAGTGTTGCACTAGGTTTGGTTTGTGATGCCCATGACCAACCCACCTAAGTCTACTTTCTCTAAACTTATCACCTATTAGAGCAACCAACCCACCTAAGTCTACTTTCTCTAAACTTATCACCTATTAGAGCAAAACCTAAGTTTTCCCAAATATATGCGTTTGATCAATCTCACAAATTTATATAATTTTTATTTTTTTATTTTTTATTTTTATGGCTGAGTTGTACCCGAGTAATCGGCTCAGCAAGGGGCCGAGCCGGAGATACTCGGCCCCAAGTAGTTAACCACTGTTTCAAACCTATCAAACACTAAAACTTTCGGTTGTTGAAAGGATGGCCTTTGTAAGTTTCACTGGGGAGCAATACTTAACTTTTGTCTTAGCACAAAAAATCGCACTTTTACTTTCTATCCCTTAATCAATAATTTTCCCCCTCTAACTATCCATAAGTTTTGAATCAAATCTCTCTCTGGATTAATCTTCATAACTCGCATTTTCGAAGTGAGAGAGAGATGAAATAATAATTCTTCATGATTTGAGAAGAAAACCCACTTACATAAGGGAAAGTGCTGTTTTCGGTAAGCTTCCTTGTGTATCATTGGAGTTGGAAGAAACTCTTTCATCCAAAAACAGTTGTAGCAACCCAACAGTGCAGTAGAATACTCCCAATAACAAAGGAACCTAATTCAATGGCACCCCATATAACACAAAACCTATCAATTCTATATACTTTTATTTGAAGAAATATCAATGCAAAACCAAAACACAATACAATAAAAACCACAGAAAATGTCAAAGGAGAAAAACTCAAAATACCCATAAATTTGTATAAAGAGGTCCAATTTGGATGGCCCCATTTTGGTAAACTACAAGCTGGACCCTCGAATGGATGCCATCTATGAGAGGACCCAAAATAAAACCAGAGCCGAAGAGGGAGAGAGAAATTCTAGGCCAGGAGCGAGAGAGTGGGGTTTTGGAGGTATTCTTTAGGTTGCAACAAGAGGGGCAGAGAGAGAAAGGACTTCTTTTGGAATGATGGGAAGGAGTGAGACGGAAAGCTGAAGGGAACAAGAAGAACGCAGCTTGAGATCGTATAGTTCCCATGGATCTCAATCTCTGAATCCTTTGGCCAACAATTTTGCGTGTGGTGGGGACTTCGGGCCACTGCACTTGTTTTGCCCTCTGTGTCCCTAACATGGAAAAAATGTCAGAAGAGCAGGAGTAAATGAAGAGGCCATCCAACCATTGTGACCCACCCACGGATCGTGTAAGTATTTATGACCTAGGTTCTCACTGTATATAATCTCTAATTATAAATGGATGTATTTTCCACAAGGCAAGGCTCTATGAAAAGTTGAAAACAAAGTAAAGCCTCCTCGAAAACCTTTTCCAACATTGATTATGAAATATGTGAAGCCAAAATATTGATAAAGATCTTGTGGATCCGTAAACACATATTTTTAGGATGATATAGATGGATTAAATAATGTACTACAATATGTATTATTTTTAGAGCTTAAAATCTTATTATTTTTTAACAATTATAATGGTCAAGGCCAAGATGGTCGATTTGAAGCTTGAGTGGGGGGAGGGGGGGAGAACTTAAGTAATGTGCTATTCAACAATTTATTCTTATTTTTAAAATTTAGTTCCGAAAGGTGATGCGCTATTTAATAATTTATTCTTATTTTTAAAATTTAATTTCAAAAGATCCCTTAAAATACACATAATCACGAGATGGAATAATTAAAAGGAAAAAATTATATACGGTGTCAACCCTATACTGTATGAATAAGGTACGTCTAAAAAACCACTAGAAAAGGTTGTTTCTATGCTGGAAAACCCTCAAACTAAAAATCTCGACCTCGATATTCAAATTCATGAAAAAAGGGAATTTTTAGTCCTAAAAATAGTTCATCTTCTAGCACATTATATGGACCACCTATTTGTAGAATTTTCAAGTGTTTATAGATGTGCTTGATTGTCATCATTTTTTAAACTTTCAATTTTATAATTGGGGGCAACAATATATTTTCATATTGGATTGAGTTTGGTTTTAGGCATTGCAAGGAGAGAGAGAGAGTCGGAGAGAGATGGTTGGACAATGCCTCCTCCTCCTCGTCTTTGCATCTGCCTCCTCCTCCTCCTCGTCCATCATCTCCTCTTCATCTGTCTCCTCGACAGCTTGCACCTCTTGGTTGGACAACGCCCCATGGGCAGCTATTACATTCTCTCGAGCGATGGGTCCCATATCAGCAGAATCCAATACAGAACTGAGGTGTTGCAATGTGTGTTGCACCATGCTAATCCGCAAATAGACAAATATTGTAAAATGCGTATGTCACATGCCATAAAATTTTAATTGTAAAATAATTAAAAAAATCAACAACATTTTCTTACCATGACTTGTCGGCATATCCTCTTGGGGCATATATTACACCCATTGGTCGTGTAGGATTCCAAATTTGAGTTCTAGACACCCTCGAGTACCATTGCATGTAGTATGCGGAGGACACCCATCCTCGGTATCATGATTAACACCAACTACCCCAACCCAGTATTTGCAGTAATCCTCCCATATTTGGATTTGTGGGGCTAACTCATGCGCCCATGAATGTACCAATCTACCATGCCTCTCTCCTCATCCCCATTTCTCTGGATTCGGACATTCCTCCCTGCTAAAAGCCAAACTATCGTAACACTCGCTCTGGCAAATAGCACTCCGCAATGTTATAAAAAAAAATATAGGAATTACACCTTGCGGAGGTCACACCCATCCCAATCCATCTAGCCATTATTGGGTTACATGTTATATGGCTGCCACTGAACCTATAATCTGAGAAAAATAAGCTCCATTTACCAAGTATAATGTGAACCCTACAATAATTAAACTTTTACATTAGGTTTATTCAATGTAATCAAATTTTGTAGTGAAGTAATTGTGGTTGTGCTAACCTTTGATGAATCAAGGAGGTCGATCTCCTGATGGTAGTAGGCAACAATGTGTGAAGGGCTTTTCTTTGTAACGGAAGGTCTCCATCGCTTCGCTCGTGCCTCGCCCACTCTAACCTTTCTCACCTCATCATTATGCTGCAAAGTGGGAAAATACTCAACTGTTCAACTCTGCATAGTGAATTAATAACAAACAATATATTAAAGTTTATAAACTTATCAGGTTTTAAAAATTACAATCACATAAAAACCTTACCACACTTACGCACAACTAACCATAAACAATTACCTTAAAAACCATTGGAGACCCACTAACGTGGGATTTTTTCTTGATAACAAACTTATAAAGAGAGTAGAATAAATATGCTAGTGTCTCAACACCCCATGCATATCGCTATGCTCTATCAAAATCCTCAAAGAGCTTCAGATACCTTGTGGGCACCTCATTGCCATTCGCACTTGCAAAAATCGTGCTCCCAACAAGATACAACAAATAAACGCATGTGTGCCTCTCAACGACCTCATCGATAGCATTCCGTTGCATTATCATGAATCTCTCCTTCAACCAATTGAATTTGATAGTCACTAACTTATCAAACGAACCTCTAGGAGAAGTTCCAAGCCATCTATGCAAATATGGGTGATAAGGAATGTAATCCTCTATAATGATGGGTCCCCAGTCACATTGAGCCATAATCTTATCCAAACAACATATGACGTAGGCATCATCTCACCGACATGATCATCAAAATGTGCTGAATTAGTCTCGAGCTGCCATCTTTCAACCATTGTAATGATTAGGTTGTCGTCGACCCTTCGTGGGCTTAGATTTACAAGGGGCAATAGCCTTGCTCTCAGGGGCACTTTGTGCTGGTGTAAACAGCCTAGACCAATTCCAAACGTTACTACATCTCTCGTCAACAAATTTTTTTCTCTCCGGTCAAAATTTTAGAAGTCATTGAACTGTCATTTATCAAGATAATGTTGATCAAGTAGGTAGCTATTCTTAAGTTATTATAAAACATTTACATCTCCTTCCCAAACATCGTTAGAGACATGGTGCCTTTGAAAGTATAGGAGCTCAGGCTAAGCTCTTTGGTCTACTACTTGGTGCACCATAATATATCTTTCAACATGCAGCAAACTTTCTTTTTGGTAAGCATATTTCGTGAAGGAATTTAAGTTGAACAACTGAGCAAAAGTATTCAAATAGTCCTATGGGAATTTAGACAAATAAGCATCTGTCAAAATTCACCTTAGCTTGGAACCCATTCACAGTTTGGAACCCATTCACAACTAACAATTTATTCAATTTGAATCATAGATCCATCAAAATTGTAATTCAAAACAATTTCATTCATCAAAGTCATATTTCCATCCAAAAAGCTTTCTCTAAATAGAATCTACTTTCATAAATTCATCAAACAATCACTGAGAAGAGTACATAACAATGCTTTTGATGAATGAATTGCTTCACAGTCATTATATATAGGGAAAAGTTTATATAGAGCCGAGGCCGAGGCTCTAAACAATCAAATTAGAGCCCACCTCAAAAATTTCACTATAAGAAGTTGTTTTAATTGCCAAATATCCTTAAATTGATCATCTAGACATCATGATACATGTACATGAGAAAAAAATAGATATCAAGTTTTGGAAATAGTGCATCTTGTAGCACGTATTTGGACCGTTCATTTTCAAGATTTTCAAGTTGTCATAGATCTACTCGATCTACACTATTTTTTAAGCTTTAAATTTTATAATTAAAGATGAAAATGTATTTTAAAGCTATCACAAAGATTTCAAATATTGAAATCACTTTTCTCAACATTATTTGAATATAGACTCCAATTTGATTGTTTAAAGCCTCGACTCTATACAAACCCCACCCTTATATATAACAACAATAAAATATAGAACAATGCATACAAACAGAATGTATTATGTATACAATGACTAAACTATATCCTCAAATTCACCTCTCCAAAAGCAAAAACAAAATTCTTGCATCAAGCATCTTAATGATAAGGCAATGTTAACATTATAATAGAATACATAGCAATTGGATAGAGCAAGTAACCTAAATTGAAAAACAACATTCCACACTAGTTTAAAATTTACCAACTTCATAAGACCAACTACATATGTAACGACCCTGAATTTTGGGAACTGAAAAATAATGTTAATATTGTTGATAGAAATAAATACAAACAATAATAATAATAATAATAAATAAATAAACAAAATATAATATAATATAATACTTACATAAAGAAGTAATTTTTGAATGAGAGTCCATCATACTAATATTATACCATGTGGACTATTTACATAGGGTAGTCCATAAAAGACGACTTCTTATCTTACTCCTTTTAATTAATGTGTTAGCCTTCTCTTTTGTTACCTATAATACCAAAATTAACGTGTTTGGCCCTCTCTCTTGTTACTTTTGACGTGGCAGGTTAGTATGATATCTCCCATTTTATATTATAACCTATTACCTATTTTATATTCTTATTTAATATTTTATTGGCACTTCTTACTTGAGGTGTCATAAAAAGTACCTCTCTCTCGATCTCCTAAACAAAGTCTCTCTCTATAACAATGTCTCTCTCTATCTTGGATCAGCTTTATATAAAATAAAATAATACTAATAATAATAATAATAATAATAATAAGGTTTTAAAAGTTGATTGTTCATCACCTGAAGTGGCTAACTCAACAGCCCCATCCATGTAGTTGAGACACTTTTAAAAAAGGTCTTAAAAATTTTAAAGGTCTCACTCTCTCATAAAAACCCTTACCGGGCTTAGTTTTAACTGGGGCTGGGACTCTGTTTCATCAAACGCGCTCTCTCACACTCTCTCGTGTTTATTGGATGGGAGTTGGAAGATGGTGAGGTAAATCTTATAGATTAGTTTGGACTTTTCGTTGGAGCTTTATGAATTTTGGATGGTAGACCTCCTAGAGTTCGGAGGACAATGTTACTCAGCCAATATCAGCCAAGCTTGAGGGGGGTCCTCAGCAGCAATAATATATTTTGGTTGATTCTTGTAGGGCAACGATAATTACATATCAGAGTAATTTAAGGAGTAAGTGATCGCATTCTTCTGAAAAATAATCAATTTTCAATAAAATAGTGATATTTCTATCCAATATCTTTATTTTATTAGTTTTATGTGTAAGTGACATCATCTTCCTGAAAAATAGTCTGTTTTAATAAATAGTGATATTTCCATCCAGGATCTTTATTTTATAAGTTTTATGCACAAATGACTGCCTTATTATTTGAAAACTGATATTTTTGCATTTGATTATAGCATAGTCTGTGAAATGTTCATTTGCGAATTGACATCCCATAAATTGTCAATATTCCGTATTCTTGAATTTCTATAAGAGTTTTTCTATATATATTAGAATGGCAATTATGCTAGAATGTCTTTACGAACTGCTACCTTTTTGAATTTGAGCCCAAAATATTTGACTGGGTATTTTTGAAATGGTATTGAAAGTGACTGTTATTAATGGTTTCAATGAAATTCATATTAATAATTTCAGTGATATATTGAGTACATGATATTGCTGCTTTCGAATGTTTAAAGAGATTTAGAAATACTTTAAGTATGCAAGTGGACTCATCCGGTTCGCCGGTGAGGTATAAGTGGACCTATCCGGGACGCCGGTAGGGATTAAGTGGACTCATCCGGTACGCCGGTGAGGTATAAGTGGACCTATCCGGGACGCCGGTAGGGATTAAGTGGACTCATCCGGTACGCCGGTGAGGTATAAGTGGACTGCAAGGATTAAATGGACATATCTGAGACGCCGATAGGGATTAAGTGGACCCATCAGGACACTGATAGGGTGTATAGGTGACCTACTTGGGACGTCAGTAGGGTAATTTGTGAAATCTTTTGAATTATGCACCGCAGTTAAAATGCTATATGCATTTCAATTATTCGGATTATAGTTAATTATGCATTTTTTAAAGTGAAACTGTTAATGCATTTCTGTTAATGGACCTCTTTTTGAAAATATTGATATCTTTCAATTATGATTATTTTTGGGATTATGATGATCACTTATTGAGTAGCCAAACTCATCAAACTATGGTAAATATTTTTTTCAAGATAACTGCGGTTTCATTTTGAGTGCTCGTCATGATCAACTTTGGAAGATACTGTAGTTGTGCTTAAACTTTCTTTTGTTACTTCGTAAGAATTCGTCACTGTAAATTTTTCCTATCAATGAGATGTATATATGTTTTGAGTGTCACATCTCAAGAATATCAGTATTGTAAATTCTTGGGGCGTGACAAATATGGTATCAGAGAAATAGGTTTAAGATTCAATCAGAGAAATAGGTTTAAGATTCTTAGGAAATTTAAAAAGAATGTACTTGAAATCACATTTATTGTGTGTACAGACCGGGACAAAGTCAAGTTCCAGAATAGCTGAAGCTAATATGGAAGGAATTCACAATGCTTTGGAAAATATCGTTGCTCTAGTGCAACATCAGATGGAAAACAATAATCCACCCAGGCAGTTAGTTACGGGAAATGGTGAGAGTAATATCGAACAATTTAAGAAATTGAACCCACCTTCTTTTAAGGGTACTGTAAACCCACTGAAAGTTGAAGGATGGATTATGCAATTGGAGAAAGTATTTGAGGTAATAGAATGTCCTGATGATAGGAAGTTGGCCTTGGCAGTTTTTATGTTAGAAGGTGAAGCTCAACATTGGTGGCGAATGGCAAAAGGAGTATTGGTCAAAGAAAATAAACCCTTGACTTGGAAAGTATTTCTAGAGGCATTTAATGAAAAGTATTTTCCTTATTTTATTCGAGACCAAAAAGAAATGGAATTTTTGGAATTAATCCAAAGAAACCGGACAATAGCACAGTACCAAGCCAAGTTTACTGAATTGGCCAGGTTTGCACCACATATGATTAACAATGAGGCAAGAAAGGTGAAAAAATTTGAAAGGGGTCTCAGGCCAGCTATTAAAAGCAGAATACCAGTATTAAAATTGAGAACTTATGCTGAAATAGTGGATCGAGCCCAAATTGTCGAAAAAAGATTTTGAAGGTTACCAAAAGACGAAAAATCAGAAAAGTCAGGTTAGACCCACACCATCTAATCGACATCAGTTTGAAAGGGCAAACAAGAAGCCAAGGCTTTTGCCACTTTAAAGCCCAATAGAACCATGTAAAAAATGTGGGAAAAACCATGGATCGAGCCCTTGTTATTGGAATACTGGAGCCTATTTTAAATGTGGAAAATTGGGGCACCAGATTAGATAATATCCTAACTTAAAGATGCAACAGCTTCCAAAGTAGGGAGAGATAGCTCAAAAGCCTCAGATAAAGGGAAGAGTATTTGTCATCACTCAGCAAGACGCTCATGCCTCAAAATCAGTGATCCAAGGTACTCTTATTATCTTTCAAAAAGTAGCTCATGTTTTGATTGATATTGGATCTACTCATTCATTTGTGTCACCATACTTTGAATGCCACTTAAAAGTAAAACCAGAACAATTAGAATACATTCTAGAAGTAGCCACACCGATGAAAAATTCAAGTGACACTAATATAGTGTACAATCTTGTGTAATGAAGATAAAAGAAAATGAACAGTTGATAGATTTAATACTTCTAGAAATTCAAGATTTTGATGTAATCTTAGGCATGGATTGGCCTTCTGCATACCATGCAAGTATTGATTGTTACAAGAAAATGGTTACCTTTAGTATTCGGAATCAACCAGTATTTTACTTCAATGGTATCAAAGAAGACTCCTCATCATATTTAATCTCTTGTATTCAAGCTAATCGTATTTTTCGAAAAAGGTGTCAAGGCTTTCCTGCCTATACCAAAGAAGATAGGAAGGAAGAGATAAATTTGGATACCACTCCGGTGATCTGAGAATTTCCCGACATTTTTTCGGAAGAATTGCCAAGATTACCGTTTGATAAGGAAATTGAATTCTCTATTGAATTATTACCAGGGGTAACCCCAACGTCTAAGGCACCTTACAAAATGGCACCTGCAGAACTTAAGGAACTTAAACAACAATTGGAAGAATTATTAGATAAAGGTTTTATCAGACCCAGTGTGTCATCTTGGGGTGCTCCGGTATTGTTTGTTTAAAAGAAAGATGGGAACCATGAGATTGTGTATCGATTATAGACAGTTGAACCAAGTGACAGTTAAAAATAAGTATCCATTACCTAGAATTGATGTTTTATTTGATCAATTACAAGGATCACAAGTATTTTCAAAAATTGATCTTAGATCTGGATACCATCAGCTTAAGATTAAAAGTGAAGATATTCCTAATACAGCTTTCAAAACAAGGTATGGCCATTATGAATTTTTAGTCATGCCTTTTGGATTAACCAATGCACCGGCTGTATTTATGGATTTGATGAATAGGGTCTTTAAGCGCTTTTTGGATAAATTTATTGTAGTATTCATCGATGATATTTTAATTTATTCCAAAAATCAGAAGGAACATGAGCAGTATGTAAGAATGGTATTGCAAATATTAAGAGAAAATAAATTGTATGCCAAACTTAGTAAATGTGAATTTTGGGTTAGGCTACAGTCAGCTATGGGGACGAGACTCACCTTTAGCACTACCTTTCATCCCCAAACTGATGGACAATCAGAGAGGACCATCCAAACTTTGGAAGATATGCTGAGGGCCTGTGTCATTGACTTTACAGGAAGTTGGGATGACTATTTACCCTTGATTGAATTTGCTTATAATAATAGTTTCCAAGCCAGTATTCAGATGGCACCATATGAAGCCTTGTATGGAAGGAAATGTAGGTCACTCATCTGTTGGGACGAGGTTGGTGAAAGAAAGCTTTTGGGGCTAGAAATTATACAGGTAACCACATATAAGATAACATTAATTCGAGAAAGGCTCAGGACAGCTCAGAGTCGACAAAAGAGTTATGCCGATAACTAAAGGAGAGATCTTGAATTTACGGAAGGTGATCAAGTTTTCCTAAAAATCTCACAAATAAAAGGCATTATGAGATTCGACAAGAAAGGAAAGCTGAGCCCACGTTACATCGGACCATTTAAAATCCTGTAAAGAATCGAGGTGTCGCTTATAGACTTGTCTTACCGCCCGAATTGGCAAACGTCCATAATGTCTTCCATATATCATCACTACAAAAATATCAGCCTGACCTATACCATATCTTGAAATATGAACTTTTATCGATAAAAAAGGACCTATCCTTCATTGAACAACCAAATTTGATACTGGATATGAGGGTACAAGTGTTGCGTAACAAGGAGATTCCTTTGGTTCGTATATTATGGTAGTACCATTCAAAAAAGGAGTCAACTTGGGAACGAGAAGATGAAATCAGATAAAAATATCCCTATCTTTTTCAGTAATCAAGTACACAAATTTAGAGGACTAAATTTCTTTAAGAGGGCAAGAATGTAATGACCCTGAATTTTGGGAACTGAAAAATAATGTTAATATTGTTGATAGAAATAAATACAAATAATAATAATAATAATTATTATTATTATTATAATAATAATAATAAATAAATAAATAAATAAATATAATATAATATAATACTTACATAAAGAAATAATTTTGAATGAGAGTCCATCATACTGATATTATACCATGTGGACTATTTACATAGGGTGGTCCATAAAAGACCACTCTTTATCTTACTCTTCTTAATTAATGTGTTAGCTTTCTCTTTTGTTACCTATAATACCAAAATTAACGTGTTTGGCCCTTTCTCTTGTTACTTTTGACGTAGCAGGTTAGTATGCCATCTCCCATTTTATATTATAATCTATTACCCATTTTATATTCTCATTTAATATTTTATTGACACTTCTTACTTGAGGTGTCATAAAAAGTACCTCTCTCTCTCTCCTAAACAGAGTCTCTCTATAAGAATGTCTCTCTCTATCTTGGATGAGCTTTATATAAATAATAATAATAATAATAATAATAATAATAATAAATAATAAATGGGCTTTAAAAGTTGATGGTTCATCACCTGACATGGCTAACTCAACAGCCCAATCCATGTAGTTGAGACACCTTTAAAAAAGGTCTTAAAAAGTTTAAAGGTCTCACTCTCTCATAAAAACCCTTACCAAGCTTAGTTTTAACAGGGGCTGGGACTCTCTTTCATCAAACACGCTCTCTCACTCTCTCTCGTGTTTACTGGGTGGGAGTTGGAAGATGGTGAGGTAAATCTTATAGATTAGTTTGGACTTTTCGTTGGAGCTTTATGGATTTTGGATGGTAGTCCTTCTAGAGTTCGAAGAACTATGTTACTCAGCCAATATCAGTCAAGCTTGAGGGGGTCTTCAACAGCAATAATATATTTTGGTTGATGCTTGTGAGGCAACAATAATTACATATCAGAGTAATTTAAGGAGTAAGTGATCGCATTCTTCTGAAAAATAGTCAGTTTTCAATAAAATAGTGATATTTCTATCCAATATCTTTATTTTATTAGTTTTATGTGTAAGTGACATCATATTCCTGAAAAATAATCCGTTTTAATAAATAGTGATATTTCCATCCAGGATCTTTATTTTATAAGTTTTATGCACAAATGACTGCCTTATTATTTGAAAACTGATATTTTTGCATTTGATTATAGCATTGTCTGTGAAATGTTCATTTGCGAATTGACATCCCATAAATTGTGATGATTCCGTATTCTTGAATTTCTATAAGAGTTTTTCTATACATATTAGATTGGCAATTATGCTAGAATGTCTTTACGAACTGCTACTTTTCTGAATTTGAGCCCAAAATATTTGATTGGGTATTTTTGAAATGTTATTGAAAGTGACTGTTATTAATGGTTTCAGTGAAATTCATATTAATAATTTCAGTGATATATTGAGTACATGATATTGCTGCTTTCGAATGTTTAAAGAGATTTAGAAATACTTTAAGTATAAAAGTGGACTCATCTGGTTTGCCGGTGAGGGATAAGTGGACCTATCTGGGACGCCGGTAGGGATTAAGTGGACTCATCCGGTCGTGCCGGTGAGGTATAAGTGGACCTGCAGGATTAAGTGGGCCTATCTGAGACGCCGATAGGAATTAAGTGGACCCATCACTACGCTGATGGGGTATATAGGTGACCTACTTGGGACGTCAGTAGGGTAATTTGTGAAATCCTTTGAATTATACACTGCCGTTAAAATGTTATATGCATTTCAATTATTCGGATTATAGTTAATTATGCATTCATGAAAGTGAAACTGTTAATGCATTTCTGTTAATAGACCTCTTTTTGAAAATATTGATATCTTTCAATCATGATTTTTTTTAGGATTATGATGATCACTTATTGAGTAGCCAAACTCATCAAACTATGGTAAATATTTTTTTCAGGATAACTGCGGTTTCATTTTGAGTGCTCGTCATGATCAACTTTGGAAGATACTGTAGTTGTGCTTAAACTTTCTTTTGTTATATTGTAAGAATTCGCCACTGTAAATTTGTCCTATCAACGAGATGTATATATGTTTTGACTGTCACATCTCAAGAATATCAGTATTGTAAATTCTTGGGGCGCGACAACATAAGATAAGTCATCAACATCTTCCCACTATTCTTGACTATAACAATTTTATTAAGGGCCTTAACTCATATAAACCTCACATCCTAAACCATGAAATTGGAGCAACCCACTTGAACATGTATGTTCATTATATAAAAAATGAACACTTTAATCTACACAATCAAATGCAATGTAAAAAAAAAGAATCAGATGATTAAACTCTTTAAAAATCTCCCGATTATCATAGCTTTATAAGAAACACATAGCAAGCCAATATTTTTTTAAGCAGATAGACATCCCTTAATTTGGTTGCAAAAATTAAACCTAATCAGACATTGGATATAGCAAGTATCGCTTAAAAAGGACATCGAATCCTAAATTGAACATGAACATATAAAAACAATTATTGACAATAGTTTTTAAAAACTAAAAACATCATTGGCAGGGACAAGGCTAAAAAAACATGTATATTGTAACAACCGCCATACAATTGCCCAATTACAAAGCATAAGAGGACCCAAACAAAGCACAACCCATAATTTCTTTTAATTTTAGAAACAAATATAACTGTAAAATAAATGCATGCAAAACAAAGTCAGCCAAATTTCAAATTTTTAACTGTAAAATCATATGTAACTAGAAAAATTATAAATTTATGAAACTAAAAAAAACCTTAAAAAAATAAGAAAAATGGAAGTGAGACGAAGACATACCTGATTTTTGAGATTATTGGGTTCAATTGGAGATTAGATCTGCCACAAAACCTGAGATTGCCTATAATCTTTCAAATTGAGGATAAAAATCCCTTCTTTGAGCAACTCACTGTTTTTCCCAAAAAAAAAAAGCTCAAATCTATAAAAGAGAGACCTACATAAAAAATGGAAGTAGAGCTTTGAGAGGGAGAGAGGCCCGTTAGCAAGGAGAGATAAGGAGTGAAAGAGACGCTACCGGGTTGAAAGGGAGAGAGAGGCCCGACAGCAGGGGATGTTTATGCAGAGAGTGCGAGAAAAGATGAGCAAAGAAAAAAGAAAAACGATATTGAGAGCATAAATAAGGCGGGAGGCTAGATTGAAAAAAATAAATAAATAAATAAACTTAAAAAAGAAAAAAAAACAATAACAAAAAACCAAAACAAAAAGAAGAAGAAAAAAGAAAAAGAAGAGATCCTATCATTCTCGAAAACAACGGCTTATTTTTAGACCATATCGTTATAAGTTTACAACGGAACTTTAGTCCGATCCGTACATAAATTTCGGTTTATTTTTTAGTCATCATAGCTTGCGTGCAAAGCGCAAATACATTCGTGCCCATAAAAACGTGGCATCCAGAAGGCCAAATCCTAAAAATCAGAGGCCTCAGTCATCAACCATAAAAAAACGTGCCACGTGTCGACCGACCTCCCGAAATGATACTCGTCTGGAGCCCTTTCTTGGCCAAATTCAGAAGACACGAGCTAATCAGTCACTATCTGATTCTCTGTTTCCCTTCTCTCTAATATCAAGTTCGCCGGAAAAATTTTCACGGCGACTCTTATCGCCGGGATCCTCTCACCTCCTCAATGTTCCGGCAACTGTACAAACTACAATTAATGACTACCAGTACTAGTACTAATAACTATTTATTTGGTGTTCCAGTGCTAGTGATTGACGCTAATTCTGATATCTTTATGTTCTCTCTGCAATTAAACTTACTGGTATCGCAGTCATGGCTATTCTATGTCTCGGAGCTCTTGAGCCAAGTTCTCTGGAAATCTTACTCAATGTAACGGTATAGTTATTGTTCTGGTCCGAATTTACAGTAACAGTGAGCAATGGAGTTCGTGCCCCATTTGGTCTCTGCGACTGAGTTTTCCAGAATCTTAGCCAAAGGAACGATCTCCAGCTTCTTCTTCTAGCCCTAATCTGGAGAGAGCCACTGCGACAAGTAATAGTGAGCGATGGCGTTTGTCTCTCTTCTGGTCTCGGCAACTAAGATTGCTGGCATCTTGGTCACCGTTACAGTGGCAGGAAACATCCTCTCATTTTCTAGATTCAGGCGGAAAAACCTCATGCCCATCAATCCACCTCTGGCCGAATCTTCGGACACTCTTGCTACCTTCAACATAGATGCAAATGGTGGGGAAAACCCAAAACGCTTTCATAACCGCTATTTCAAACAGCACAAATCAAATAAGAAACCTAACCCTAATTTTTTTTCTGAATTTTTTTTTGTGGAGCGAAACTTATCAACTAAAAACCATAAGCCATAATTCTCTCATTAAAGGAGTTCTGATGTTGATGATGGGTTCGGGAATTTGCAGAGGCAGAAGGGGGATTCTTCTTTGGAGTTGCAACTGCTCCTGCTCATGTGGAGGATCGATTGGACGATGCATGGGTTCAATTTGCAGAGGAGACGCCATGTGCACAGTCTTCTTCTTCTTCTGAGCCTGCTGATGCTTTGATGGGCTCAGCATCTGGAGATGGAGCGTTACAACAGGGTGCTTGTTCTTCTTCTTCTTCTTCTTCTGTTAGTGCGAGAGCGAAGAAGAAAAATAAGAAGTTTCTTAAAGTAGCAATGGAGGCCATGATTAGAGGGTACGAGAAGTATGAGGACGAGGAGGAAGAGGAAGAAGAAGAGGAGGAGGGTGAGCAGCATGTTGAACGTAAGCATAACATTGCTGCTTGGCACAATGTGCCGAACCCGTAAGTTCTTGCTTGCCTTTGCTGTCTTTCTTTTATTATTTGATAATGGCTTTCTGAATTCTTTAATTTTCTGCATCTCATTTGGTATTCTTCTTATCAAAGTCATGCTTGAAATCTGTTATGGGCAGGCTTTGGGAATTTAGTGGAAAGAATTAGATTTTAGGCAAAACAGATAGGAACCAAATCTTTTCATACTCTTGAACTTCATCATAGTTAAAAGCACCTCAGGTTGTGGTTTTCATTACAGGAAAGAAAGACTGAGGTTTTGGTCTGATCCTGAGACCGAATTGAAGTTGGCTAAAGATACTGGTGTTAGTGTTTTCCGGATGGGCATTGACTGGACGAGGATTATGCCTGAGGAACCTGTTGATGGGGTTCAAAGATCAGTAAGTACATTGAGGAGCTGTCTATTTAAACTTTCACCCTATTCTCTTTCTTCCAATGTTTCTGTCTTCCAATTTTTGGTATGTAGGCAAGTGAAAATCAAATTTCTGCTAATTTGTGATAATCCCTTTTGTATTTGCCAATTCTATGGGTTTCCATTTTAGGGTTATAGTCTTTACCTCTTTATTAGGTATAGCTTGGGTTTGGAAGATTGCTTATATGTATAGCGTGAAGAACTTCAATTGCTTGAAATCATTGGAATTCTGTGGTGTTTATATTAGGTAAATTGATTAATTGGAATTTACTTCTGCAGGTCAATTGGGCTGCACTTGAACGATACAAATGGATCATTCAAAAGGTGCGATCTTATGGGATGAAGGTTATGGTGACGCTATTCCACCATTCCCTTCCACCTTGGGCAGGAGAATATGGTGGATGGAAACTTGAGAAAACTGTCGACTATTTTATGGAGTTTACTAAGTGAGTTACTTTCCCAGGGATTGTATATGTTTTTGTGGGAGAATTATGAATTTTGCATCTTAAAAGTATTGTGGCACCTGAAACTTAGTTTGGGACTTCAACCACTATTATTTGGAGAACTCCTCTTCTATATACAGTATGTTTTATTTCTCATATATGCTGTTCTCCCGAAGATGAAGCTTCACTTTATCGCTTGTATAGTAGTGTTTTAATACCATTGTTAAGATTCTGAGGTCTACATATTTGTGTTTTGTTTGCACATGCTCATTGGCTTCATTATGACACTCATCTATGCTTTACTTATGTGAGCTGCCATATGGCAGTGGAAAATTGAAGAATTGTAATATAAGTTCCATGTGTTATCATTGTTCTTCTTTTATTTTGATATTGAAATAATGGTTACGTCCTGGTATAAATTAGTGCAGTTGACGAGCTGTCTTGTTGCAGTCTTTATTCCCGCAATTCTTCCTTGAGTTCTGTTATCCCTCCAAAACTGATTTCCTGGCTCTATTTTATGCAGGGTTGCTGTGGATGGTATCTCGGAACTTGTGGACTATTGGATAACATTTAACGAGCCACATGTCTTTTGCATGCTGACTTATTGTGCTGGTGCTTGGCCTGGCGGACACCCTGATATGCTTGAGGTTGCAACATCTGCCCTACCAATGGGTGTTTACACACAAGCCTTGCACTGGATGGCTGTTGCACATTCAAAGGCTTATGATTATATTCATGCAAACAGGTTTTTATCCTTAAACTTGTGACGGGTCTTCTGAAACATTTACACCTTTGTTTCAAATGTCGTTGTATTTTCTTAGGGTAGGTAAGGTAGTTTCCTCTTGACTAATACGATCATACCTCAAAAAGACTATAATTTTAAGAAAAAGGTAAAATATTCATTAACAAAGAAAAGGATTATTCTGTGTTACCTTCACACATCATATTTTCTCTGTGCGGTCACATGTCAACACCTCCAGACATAGGCCCGAACAATAAAACTTATATTGAACATTAGCCATGAGATTTGAACTGAGGACCTCTTGAAGACAGGTAGGTTCTACTACTATCCCAGTTGGACATACGTGTATAAAGCATACAATTTTTTATATACTATTTTAACATCTTTTTTTAATATGAATAACATAACAGCATTCCTTAAAAGTTTGAACTCAGGACCTCTCCAAGTTGCGCAGTGAGCTCTACCGGTGTAACTATGCTATGTAATTTATAGTATATATACCATATAAGAGTATTATTAGACTAACATAATATTTATATGGACAACACCTGCTGTATCTGCTTAATTGGACGGAGCACTGGATACTTCAAACAGTGTTGGACATTGATGCTTATGTTGGTGTCCATGGAACAACGATTGTTTAATACTGACTGCAGTCACACATATTTCATCATCATCGCCATTATCATCATCTAAGCCTTATCCTAGCTATTTGGGATCGGCTACATTAATCTTATTCCACCATTCTGCTCATAGGTTTAGGATTCATTACAAGATTTGGCAAAGCTTTACTCTGGCTGCCCTACCCAACACAACCCTCCTTCTTTACCCAGGCTTGCAGTCAGACATATTTACCCAAAAAAAATAAACAAAGACTGCTGTTATACATACCACGAACGTTATTGTTAAGCAGAATGTTTACATTGGAAATGAGTCTAGGAGTGCTGCCTGCTTAGTGTGGTAGCTAGGTGTGGTCACTTGGTTGCAAGGTATGTATGCTATAATCAGTTGGACTGTTGGAGCCACAGTCCGTAGGAATCGTCACTATCTGAGCAAATAATAGAGTGGTAGTGAGAGAATGTAAACCTAATGGATTATGGAAAGTCAATGATAGTCATCATCACTATTTTATTTTGGTGGGTCCCACTCTCTACATCACTCTCTATTGTTTGTCATTTGGTTGGATGGTGATGGCACTGAGGGCCTATGGCTACTGTTGGATCTGTTCACTTGCTTATAGATATGCCTCTTATTTTGGGGGTTACCATTTGATTCTGATTCAAGTTTTTTCTTATTTTTTGCAGTAGCACTGGTTCGAAATGGAAAGTGGGGGTAGCACATCACGTTTCGTTTATGAGGCCATATGGTCTATTCGATGTACCTGCCGTTGTGCTGGCTAATTCGTTAACTTTATTTCCCTATGTGGACAGCATAAGCGACAAGCTTGATTTCATAGGGATAAATTACTATGGCCAGGTCCTCCATTTCCATTGACACAACTTATTGTGCACACCAAAGTACATTCTTCATTTTCGATAATATACTTGACTATCTACATACAAAACTGACTCATATGAAGTTTAGACTTGTTTGCTGAAATAAACTTCGGTGTTCAGGAAGTGGTTTCTGGCCCTGGCTTGAAGCTTGTAGCGAATGATGAATACAGTGAATCTGGGCGTGGTGTTTATCCTGATGGGTTGTACCGAATGTTGCTTCAGTTTCATGAGAGATATAAGCACCTTAAAGTCCCTTTCATCATTACTGAAAATGGGATCTCTGATGAGACTGATTTGATTCGTCGACCTTACATATTGGAACATTTGCTTGCTATTTATGCCGCCATACGTGAGGTTTGTTCTCCTCGTACTCAATATTTATGAAATTCCACATAATGGGAAAGCATACCATAGTCCTTAGGATGATATAAGGTACTCCTGGGCTAAGTACCCATTGATGGGTACTTGGAGATTAACTGGAGTGGGGTAAACGGGGACATCAATCTGGTACACCAGGATGGGCTATTGCATGCTTCCCCTTTTATAAATGCCCTTTCATAATTTATAATCATCTATTGTTGTGAACTGTTGGTTTTTTCTTGTAGGGTGTTCCTGTGCTTGGCTACTTGTTTTGGACAATATCAGACAATTGGGAATGGGCTGATGGCTATGGCCCCAAGTTTGGACTGGTAGCAGTGGATCGTTCCAATGGCCTTGCACGTATTCCACGCCCTTCATATTTTTTATTTTCGAAGGTATTAGGATGAGGTTCATTTATCTTTTGAGTTGAATCTTTTCAATCTAGAAATGAAATCCCCATCTCAATAGACATTGCCAATCAGAGTATTTTGGCCTCTCCGTCCAACTCTTTACTTCCGCTGTATCAAGTGCTCAATACGTAAAGATTGGATCTATTGTATGTGTTTGTACATTGGCACCAACACGTGAATGTGTGTTTCACTTTTTTGTTCTTCCTTTGCTTTCAGCTTTTTCTTTCTTTGCTTTCAGCTTTTTCTTTCATTGGTCTTGTTTTATGCTCGAATTAAGTACTTGTTGCTTTCAGGTGGTGACAACAGGTAAGGTTACAAAACTGGATCGGCTAAGGGCATGGACTGAGCTCCAGAGTGCAGCTATTGAACAAAAAGCTCGGCCATTTTTCAGGGAAGTTGATAAACATGGACTTATGTATGCCGGTAAGTCCCCTTGATCTTTTTGGCTACTCTCATATGCAGGTAACACTTAGTGTACAACTTGTATTGGATTTTCTTCCTGAGATAACCTGTAAGGCTTTCTTCATTGGGCAAGGATACCCTATGCGACTGCTGCATGGTCCACTATACATAGCTGTGGTATCCCCGATCCAATCCTGATGACAGACAGTGGAGATTAACCCTACTTGAACCATCAGTAGGGATTACTGTGTATCACTATGTTCTAACAACGGGAATGGATGTTAGCTGCTCTACTGTACAGTTTATGCCCGTATATGATATGCTTGCCCTTCTTGTTTTCGCATTTATGAGCAGTATTTAAGCTTGTTTCCCTTCTTGTTTTCGCATTTATGTCCATAACTAGCCTTCTCTTTGAATGCTTGTACCTTAAATTGATAGCTTTTTCATCATAAATTGATCTATGCCATTTAACAGGAGGGCTGGATTATCCAATACAAAGACCTCTTATTCAAAGAGATTGGAGATTTGGGCACTATGAAATGGATGGCTTACAGGACCCACTGAGCCGCTTGTTTAGAACTATCCTTGCCATTCTCTTTATAAAAAAGAAGCAGACTCGTAAATCTGATAAAAAGCATTTGGAACTTCAACCCCTTGAATTGAACCTTTGATATGTTCTGCCAAGTAACATATGGAAATGTCGGAAGCAATGTACCATAACTCCTAAGAATGTATGATATGTGATGGATTTTGGCACATACATCTGTAGGCTGCTTTAATCATTTATAAGGGTTTGTTACTGGCGAAAGAAAAATGAGGAAGTTCTTCAAATATCAAATATTATTGGGAGGGAGTGGAATTGTTCATGATTTTGTTCCGTCTTTGCATTTTGATCTTACTGTCGTCACATTTTAGAATGGTCTATTTTGAAGGCAGGACTACGTATTGCCTGATAAACAATCTCCAACTCGGAACAAATTTTTTATTAAGATTCTAAGATGTCATTGGTCCTTGTGTTTTTTTTTTTTTATGTTAAATTGGATCATTTATACGAAATGTCAATAGAGCTTTACAAGTTTTTTGAATTTCTAAAGGAACTCCCATCGAAGTTTGATTTTAGTTTCCCTGGGTTCGCCATTGGTTTGCCCTACTTTCTACTCTCATGCTAATAACTTCTTAGACATGCCACTTCTTGAAATTCCTTACCACCGCATGTATTCTAGATTCCCAGTCAGTAGCGGTTGCTAGAGTTGCCAATTTTGAGCATTTAATCTCCATGATCATACCCCTCCAAAATGTTCATGGATTTCAAAATTTTAGATAGAAAAAATATTTTGAAACAAGCTTTTTACTCGGTGGAATAAGTATACACCATGAGATCAAAGGCCCTCCCAAATTCAGAAACCATACTCATTTTGTCGATCCTAGTATATTTTTTTGGTAGTTCAACACAAACGGTTTCCAATAGCAATAAAACTCAAGACATAACGTTATGACCACTCGCCTTTAGCGAATTAATTGAAATAAAAGTTTACTTTAAATTTTAGTATGGCTTAAAAGTGCCGTGTGGCTTAAAAAGTTGAGTCC
This sequence comes from Amborella trichopoda, assembly GCF_054954075.1. Lineage (NCBI taxonomy): Eukaryota > Viridiplantae > Streptophyta > Magnoliopsida > Amborellales > Amborellaceae > Amborella > Amborella trichopoda. Next base: position 54,713,923 of record NC_142337.1, read on the forward strand.
TATATGTAGGTCTTACTCAAATCCCACACACACCTGCGTGCTCAATTGAGCATCCATGCTCAAAATCACAAAGTTGCTGATTCTCTCTCTACAACCTGCTAAATGAAGAAGAGAGCCAAATAATGAAAATTTCAACCCATAAATCCATCAATCTTCTGTTCTACCAATTTAAAGCCTCCTATTTCCATATCCTCATCCCAAATCACTGCAACAATTCCCCCTCTGAACCTCCTCTAAACTTATCCCACCCTTTACTCTCTCTCTTAGAAAAATGTCCAAATATGAACCAACTACACCAAATCCATGCCCAAATCGTAACCACCGGTATATCAAACCAAGTCTTTGTCTCCAGCCGTTTGATTAAATTTTGTGTGGAGGCGCCAATGGGAAACCTCTCTCATGCCTCCCTCCTTTTTGCCCACACCAATTCCCCCGACACATACACATGGAACACTATGATCAAGGCATTTTCTCTCTCTTCCCACCCAGAACAAGCCATCTCTCTCTACCACCATATGCTTCTCTCTCTAGCTAACCCCAATGGCTACACTTTCTCTTTTGTTCTAAGCGCATGTGCAAATGGGTCATATCTACAAGAAGGCAAACAAATACATTGCCTTTTATATAAACATGGACTTGATTGTAGCATTCATTGTCTCACTAGCTTGATCTCCATGTACGCTAATTGTTTCTCTCTCAAGGATGCACACAGAGTGTTTGAAGAAATGCCCCAAAAGAATGAGGTCTCATGGGGTGCCATTATCGATGGGTATGTAAAATGTGGGCAATTCAACATAGCAACCCAGCTATTTAGTAAGATGAAGAATGAACAAGGCTTAGAACCTAATAATGCCACTTTAGTGAGCATCCTAAGTGGGTGCGCCCGAAAAGGAGACCTCAACCGGGGGAAGTGGGTTCACTCATATATAGAGAGAAGAGGCCTAACTCTCAATCTCACTCTAGGAACAAGCCTAGTTAACATGTATTTCAAATGTGGAAGCGTAGACATGGCTCTGGAGTCTTTCTCTCTCATGCCTGAAAAGAGCACGCCCTCTTGGAATTGCATGATCGGGGGACTAGGGAGGCACGGCCGCGCCCACGAGGCGCTCAGTCAGTTCCGGCAGATGGTTCGAGCTGGGTCGAGGCCTAACAATGTAACGTTTGTTAGTCTGTTGCATGGTTGTAGTCATGGTGGCCTAGTGGATGAGGGGCTCAAACAGTTTAGAGATATGAGAGAGGTTTATGGTATAGAGCCTGGTATTAAGCACTATGGGTGCATAATCGACCTCATGGCTCGAAATGGCAGGCTAAATGAGGCTGTAGAGGTGATTAGAGAGATGGAAATAAAACCTGATAGTGTGGTATGGGGTGCTTTGCTAGGTGCGTGTATGGTGCATGGAAATGTGGGGCTTGGTGAGGCGATGGGAGCACAGATGATGAAGAATTTGCCTTGGCATGATGGATGTTATGTGATGCTTTCGGATGTTTATGCGTCTAATGGACAGTGGGATGGGGTATTGGGAGTGAGGAGGATGATGGCTGATTTTGGTGTTAGGAAGGAGCCGGGTTGGAGCTTGGTAGTGAATGTTGCACAGAGAGATCACCACAAAGAGTGGCAATGCAAAATAAGTGAAGGGGATAAGGTGAGAGAGGGTATGAACACCACTGAGAGTCTCAATGTACTGTAAATGATGGAAGGCAGTGCGGTTACGGTGTTTATGGAAAAATATACCATTGTTTGGTTTTTTGTGGAAGTATGTTTATATGGAAAAATATACCATTGTTTGGTTTCTTGTGGAAGTATGTTTATATGAACGAACTCCCCCCATGTAATTAGACGTGGGTTCAAACCAATTGGCCAATTGACTACCAATTGATGTGAAAAAATGCATTGGGACGGATCGGGGTGAAAAAACTCTTGCATCTAATCTCATGGAAGAGTTTTTTCATGTGAAAATACTTTCACAAAAATATTTTCATGTATATCAAATGTGCCAACATATGTAATTGAATAAAGAGGTCATAGTTAGTTTTGGTCGTTGGATATGAAATTAAACTGTTTTAGGTGTGCCACTGAAATTCAAATTCTTTCATTTTGTGATGTACTTTAATTTTTAGAATTTTACATCTAATGTAAGAGTTAGCCAGTTTCAAATAGAGATAAGACTTAGATGATGATAATGATATCTAATCTAAGGGTTGAGCTAAGTATTATTGTTATTTTTACCAAAGAAGTTATCCTGCAATTTAGAATCTGCTCTTGTTTATTAAGATTTTTGCTCTTTGTGATGGAAAGATCGGTTCGGAACTTAAAATTCCAAATGGATTATTTTATAAATGAACCATTTCAGAACTTCGAGTTCCAAACTGTGCTTTTACCAAAGAGCGAAAAAAAACTGAAACAGGGAGTCCCTTCTCTTTCTTTTTGAGTGTTTTGAGTGAAGGGAGCTTTTTACCAAAAAAGAGAAAAAAGTGAAACAGGGATTCCCTTGTCTTTCTTTTGAGTGTTTAGAGTGAAGAATGGAGTTGGTAACCAACCTTCACTCATTTTTATGGTATTAAAAAGAGTATTATGCGTTACTGAGGGAGCATATTACAAACTGAGTCTCTCAAATGTGACTATTTAAATAAAAAGTCTAAATTTTTCTTTTCAAAATAATAATCCAATGATTCTGAAGTGGATCACTACTTTTTAAATGAAATATGCAGTTAATTTGAGGGAGCATGTGTAAAGTGTGGTCATGCAAGAGCACCCCATGAAAAAAATTCAACACGTAGAGAGAAAAAATGGCATGAGTGTGCCCCTTGGCCAGTTTCTCCTATAACTCACTCCTTTCGAAGTAAGATTTCATTGATTGGTCACTTGATAATAAAAACTTGGTTGCATCTAATGTCCAACACGACGTGCATTATTGCTTTTTGCCTAATAATGACATCTAAGAGTGATTTATGTACGGTTTATTAAAAAAAAATTTAATGTGAAATGCTCCATGATAGGTGGATAAGTCCATCAAATGTCTATTTTTATTTTTTTTTCAAAATTATCCCTCGGTCCGAAGATATTTTTGGACTGATTTTTTTTTTTTTTTCTAGTTTTTCATTAGTAGCACTGCCTTAAGAACGAAAAACTAAAATAAAAAAATTTTAAATTCGGATTTAGGATTCCATCATTAGACCGAAAGGCAATTTTGAAAAAAAAAAAAAAAAAGGCTGATCGACCTTCTTTGTAATTGTCACCTACAAATGGAACAATTTGTATTTTAGGAAAAATTTTGGTTCGTATGTAAATCATTGTAAAATAGATGTGGCTTTTGAAGAAATTAAAACCACTTTCATGTGTCTTAGTCCAAATAAGTTACCAGGATTTAATGGTTCCTCACCTAGGGGTGGCAACGGGTTGAGTCCAGCTGGACCCGGACGTGAATAGTATTCAGATTTGGGTTTTGGACCCAAACAAAATTTGGACCCATAACACTTGGACCCGAGGTTCGGTCTACTCGTCAGGTCCTGGGTTTGGTTGGGTCCATTGCCACCCTATAAACACCCACATATACCCACATTTCTTATTGTTTTACATAGTAAACATAAATTACTAAGAAATAAAAATATTGGCAATATTTATGAATACCCACTATAGGTTGGGTCCGGATCAAGTTCGGTTGGATCCGGATCCAGACCTAAATAGTATTCAGGTGCAAGTTTTAAACCCAAACCCGACTTTTTGAGTCCAAAATTTGGACCCATACCCGAATCCGAGGTCGGGTCTACTTGTTGTTCCCAAGTCTGGTCGGGTCCCTTGCTACCCCTATTGTACAAAAAATTAGCATATAATAGGCCCAAAAATTACTCAAGCTATAAAAACACTTTCAAGACACAAATCACCATGCAATCCCTCGCAAAACCTTCATCACACTAATCCGTAAGCAAAAAGCTTTCCCCTCAATGACCAACTTTAGACATATTAAACTTTTTGATGTCATCTATAGGGTGATTAACAAAATCATTGCTAAAATTATAATCGTTTCTTAGTCAGATCATCAGGGCTATTCAAGGTGTTTTCGTTGAAAATAGGAGTATCTTAAAGCAAGCTTTAATTGCGCATGAATTCATCTATGACATAGCTAAAAACAAAAAGGGGAGCTCCCTTTGCCTAAAAATTGACCTCCGCAAGGCTTTTAATAGGGTTGATAAACAATTATTGATAAATGAGTTTCAAATGTATGGATTTAGGGACAAATTCATTGATTGGATAAAAATGTGCATCACTACCCCCAAGTATTTTGTGGTCCTCAATGGTAAACCTTTCAGATATTTTGAAGGTATGATCCACTTCCTCATAATCATATAATGTTTTGTAAAGGGAAAAGTTTATATAAGTAAGTCTCTAAACAATCAAATTAAGGCACACCTTAAAAAGTTCACTAAAAGAGATTGTTTAGATGTTGAAAAACCCTCAATCGATCATCTCGACCTCAAGATGTATAGACATGAGAAAAAATAGATTTCAAGTGTTAGAAATAGTGCATCTTGTAATGTATTATGTAGCCGTCAATTTTCAAGATTTTCAAGTATTCATAGATCTGCTTGATCTACACTGTTTTTGAATATTTAAATTTTATAATTAGAGATAAATTTCAGATCATCATTCAGATTTATATTACTGAAACAACATATTTCAGCACTATTTGAATGCGCACCTTGCTTTAACTCAGCCTTATACATACCAGACCCTGCAGTAAATAAAATAAAACAAAGAGATGTCAGGTATTCTTAATTCAAAAGTCCTAAGTTTGTCATTATTCCAAGGAAAACTCACCCCCTAACATTTGCTAGCCCCTAATCGAAAAAACCATATCCAAACTTAGAGGTTTGAACCAAGAAACCCTAATCCATTCGAGATGACTTACCCTCATCAAATCATGTCTCAATTCAGTCACAAATCATTGGTATTCTACTTTCAAATCACCCTCAGTCACGATAAACACCCTATAGAAGCTACAAAGGAACCTCCTTTAGGGAACTAGAAAAACTAAAGACACCCAAAACCTTGTTACATGGAGTATTATTTGTAAACCTAAGGGCGGAGGTGGGCTGCATGAAAAAGTATTAAAGACATTAACAATCTCTCCACTAGCCAAAATTGGATGTGAATTGAGAAGCGGAAAACACTCCTTGTGGTTGGATTCGATGAGAAAAAAATAAAAATATTTGAGTCATCGTATGGGAGTCTCTAAAGTCAGTAGAAAAGACTTTTGGGCCTGGAACGTAATACATGAAACCCTCCCACTTCTGATGAGACATAATCGTCTGTCGGATCTTAGGTGACGAAAGATTCATTTGTGTCCCGAATAATAATGGAGACTTCACATCCCAAAGTAGAGATCAAGGGTTGAAGAACACTGCCGTAATGGCCATATGGAAAACACCGATTCACCCTACGGCCTCGTGGTTTTTCTGGTTAGTCTACCAAAAGGAGCTAGTGAGGAATGCTAAGATGGGGATTCCACTTGGGTGATATTTGCCATTTATATAAAGATCATAATGAAAGTCATCACCGCCTTTTTATTTCATACAAATTTGTAAGCAATATTACCAAAACAATATTGGGTAGGTTCGATACGGGCACTACAGCGGGCCCTGTTCTTCTATTACAGGGTGTTCGATGGGGCCACACTTTTATACTTCCTTTAGGCTATCGAATGTTGCTAAAACCAGACACCTCATCCTTTGGCAAGAGAAATATTGGATAACCCAAAGGCAAGGATTTGGAGACGTTAAGTGGTTTGATCTTGCTAACACCAGATACCTCATCCCTCAGTAACATGCATATAAAGTGTTGAAAATAACGGATAACCCAAAGGTGAGGATTTGTAAACGTTAGTCTATCCGATGTTGTTAACACCATAGTCAAAAAGACCTCGGCCTAAGTAATAAACCTGTCTGATGTTGAAAATATCAGACAACCTAAAGGCGAAAATTTGGAGATACCTCAACATCATCATGCATATAAAGTGTTGAAAATAACGGATAACCCAAAGGTGAGGATTTGTAAACGTTAGTCTATCCGATGTTGTTAACACCATAGTCAAAAAGACCTCGGCCTAGGTAATAAACCCGTCTGGTGTTGAAAATATCAGACAACTTAAAGGCGAAAATTTGGAGATACCTCAACATCATCAAAATGTCAATTAGCCCATAAGATGGGTGTGTTCGACATTACATTGAACGAGCTTTTAAAAAAAAAGAACAATGAATTCCCTTCTATCTTATGCCAGAGATGTCGGACAAGCGGCAATCAATCACATAATCCCTCAATCAATCATATAACCTTTCCACCCAAGTTCTCATCAAATGGTCAATAGTATGTGACCTCCCTGTGTGCCAGAAATTAAAAGTTTTCCATTTTTTCCATGGCGCTCGTGATATGTTGAGTATGCAGTGTTCTTTTATAAGTAAGTACATGAGAGGAAGAGAGAAAATATAAAAATTGATTTTACTGTTATATCTGGTATGGAGTGATGGTCCCTTGTTCTCCCTGGCTGCGGGACTACCCCAAACTTCAAACTGCTGCAACGATCCTCCTGAATATTCAGGTTGGTTAGTTTCTTTTATGGTACTAAGTGAAAGACGATTTCAATTTTCGTTCTTTGTAAAACGTCCTTTTCTTTTTTCTCTTTTGGATAATTTCTTAGTTTTAATTTCTGGGTTTTTGGGAAAATGGATGTTCAAGGTTGTTTGCGGACTCATTGGATCAATTGGTGCTCTCTATTCTGGTCAATTAATGGTGGGTACAATTGTGGGGTTGTTCGCTCTGGTTGCCATTGAGAGTGGAAGCCGCTCGCTTATATCAACTTACTTTGTGTTGCTGCCTTGTACGCTTCTTCTCGACGTAGCTTGGATCATTTTTTACTATTGGGAAACCAGGTGCCATTTCGATCCTTATTTAATTTACAGGGGAAAGTCTCAGAGGAAAAATGAGAAGAAAACTAAGGTTGTAATGAATCTTCAATTGTAGAGATGAATGGATACTAGACAGAAAACACATGTTTGGCTGCACATATGATCTTTTCTTTTTTTTTAAAAACTGCTCTGGCTGGGCTGAGATTATGGATTTTGCTTGACTGACATTTTGTGCTTTATGATTCTGGGGTTTAATCATTTGGGTTTTATGATTTGGAGATGATTTTTATATGTATTAATTTTGGGGCTGTTTTTATGTCGTTGTTTGTGAAAAAAGTTCCATGAATTATGCTATACAAACTTGTGGCTTGCCAATGCCCATAATCCTTTGGATGTAGGGAATTTCCAGAAAATTAGGTTGGCCCTAGTAATTTTGAACAATCTTAGGTAGTTTTACGGGTTTTGAAACTGAAGTATTTATTGGCAGTATCATACTAGCTTGAGAATTATAGGATTCTGAAGTATTTGTTTGAAAAGGAGGAGATTGAATCAGTTAGTCTTTAGTCATATCCTTTCTAAACATGTAGAGATTTGCTTCTCTTAATGACAGCACATGGCTAGGGGTCAAATGATATATAGACGAAAGAAGATTCAAATACATTTGGCCCATGATTGTCGACTTTTTCTTTTTTCTTTTTTTATATAAGTTGATTAAGTGAATCGGATTTTGTCTCTGACATTTTATTGTCCTTTTCATTAGGCAATATGACCCTGTGAATTTTGGGGAGCAGTCTTCCATTTCGGTGAAGGTTGAGTTTTGGATGCAAATTTCAGGCTTTTTGGTTCGATGCTTATCACTCCTCCCATGGTTTCATATATATATGCTGAGAGAATCATCCCAATCAAGTGGTATTCGATCCTCCCGATTTTGAGAGTAGGATTGGGCTCTGCAGGCCGTCTTTAGGATGACGAACATCTACCAATGCTGGGGTAATCTTTGGTTGCTTCATTTTTCATTTCTTACTTCAAATGCTAAATTGTCTACTTATTTTATATTCAATTTGTCCAAATCTTTCAGACTGGGTATCCACATAACGTTACATCTTCACATTCACTTATCCTTATACTTGCAATTAATTGGAACCATGCATTGGTTTGAATGGGTTAGTTATGTATATGTAATTTTATCTTTATCCCCTTTTGGAATGGGATTTTTTGATCCACATGAGAAGATGTATCTAAAATTGGATACTGCTTTATTTGTTTTCTTGTTGAAGGGTTATTTGCTTCATTTTTTTCAAAGTTTTGTTATGCAAGATGTATTAAATCTATTTGTTAACATATTATTACTTTTTTATTGCATCATCATATTATTTTCTCCTCACATATCCCTGTATGGTTAGAGATGTTGGTGCATTTCTTTAGTACCCTTGTGAGTATCCATATATTATTGGCCAGTATTGTTGAAATTAATCCTGTTGACATCTCGATTGATTTTGATTACAGCAGGGACAAAGGACTTCTATTTTTTTTTCTTCTATAGTTTTACATAGCACAGTCAATTGTTCAAGTTACCACCATGAATGATTTTGCATACCTTAAGTTGATTCTATATTTATCTTTATACAGTAACTTGTATATTATGAAGATCTTATCATTCCTTTAATGTTTGAATAGGGTCATGTGCCACATGCATGTCCTCAGTCGTGCAAAAAATAATTTGTGTGGTTACTATAAATTAAGGTGCTTTGGATGTGTTTTACACTTCCCCATTTTATTGTATTATCTTTTGTTTTCTCATCATGTTTACCTTTTGGTGAAATGAACTTGATAGTGGACCAACTTATTCGTTATATGCATACTTGCATCCTTGCATGCATGCCACATTCCTATATACATGTGATGCCTTTTCATGAGTATTCAAGAGTAACCTTTCATTCTGCTGAGAATAGATTATTCTATGATGTCAAAATCAATAATAAGCTGCTTAGGATATTTGTTATCACCCTTCTACTGGTTGCCTGCTCTAACCGGTCATGTTTGCTTGTTTGCTGACATGTATATGCAGATCATTCTGTCATACAAAGGTGGCAATGAATTGATTTATTCAATATGTATGTATTCATACATTTACACATGCAAATATACATCGACACATAACACATGGTAGATGCTAACACTACTAAGAGCATTGGAAAACCAACTACATCTGGACATGATTGCTAAAATAAACCATTTAATTTCTGCCGTTTTTTGTTAAGCTTCATAATGGTATTCCAACTGATTTCCATGATATTCTTCCTTGGAGGGTCACATGTGCTGCAGTGCTAAGTCTTTTCCATGCTTTAAACTATAACCTTCAACACTCTTTTTGCGCTAAACATACCACGTGTGCAAAGAACTTGAGCCTGGTCAGAGAAGGAGCTGTCATAAGAAACAAAACTCCACATGAAATGCTTGATATTGGAATGACTTATGATGAGATCTGAACAAAACAGATGACTCTAGGTAGAAGTTTATAGTGGAAGTTAGTTGCGTGTAGTTGTGTACCAAGTTGAAATTAAAGTGGAGATGAAAACAGTTTGGTAGGATCTAAAGAGAGAAAAGAGAGGAAAAAATTAGAGATGATGAAGGAGGGAGAGAAAGTGAGAGACTTGTGAGAGATAAAGAGATAAAGAAGGAAAGAGAGGGCGTAGTGGTCACTTGTGACCTCTACCCCTAGTATAACATTAAGTAATAATCTTAATTATAACTTATGGATAATACTACCCTTATTTAGATACACAAGACAAATAAGGACTAAACAAAAGATAAAGGATAGTTCTATCCATCAAATACAATAAAGCTTATTCCTTTTATTTCCAACACTCCCCCTCAAGCTGGCGCATACATAGCAATCATGCCCAACTTGCTTGTAATATCATGTAATCTGTCCCATCCAACGGCTTTGGTGAAGATATCTGTAAGTTGATATTTAGACTTCACATAAGGAGTCTGAATGATCTTGGCAGCAACCTGCTTTTTGATAAAGTGACCTCGACTTTAACGTGTTTAGTCCTTTCATGAAAACAAGATTTTTTGCAATACGAATGACTACTTCATTGGGACAATATAGAGTCATGGGAAGCTTAACTCTAACACCCAAATTAAAAAGGACACTTTTGATCCATATTACTTCGCATGTATCATGAGCCATTGCTCTGTGTTCTGCTTCAGCACTTGATCTTGTTACAAGAAGTATTATGCTTCAGCTCTTTATCTTGCCACCACCTTCTGCTTCTTGCTTTTCCAAGTAGCCAGGTTACCTAAAACGAGTTGTGGATCTTGTATTAGTTTGGCAACCAGCCCAATCAGCATTTGTGTAAACTGCAACATGATGATGTCCTTGATTTGAGATAAATATCCCTTTCCTTGGTGCAGACTTGAGATATCTTAATATTTTGTACACAACATCTAGGTGGAGTTTCCATGGTGCATGCTTGAATTGACTGACCACGCTAACCACATAAGAAATTCTGATCGAGTGATTGTGAGATATATAATCTTGCCCACTATTTGTTAATACTGATTAGGATCTTTGAGTAGCTCTCCTCTTTCTCCATGAAGTTTATGATTGATTTTTATAGGAGTATTTGCAGGTCTAGATCCCAACATCCCCGTTTGTTGTAACAAATCCAACACATTTTCTCCTGGAGATGACGATCCCTTTCTTTAATCTCGCCACTTAAATTCTCAAAAAATACTTAAGGGGTCCTAAATTTTTGATATCAAACACCTTACTTAAATAAGATTTAAGATCCTCAATGCTCTTCACATTATCCCCTATCACAATAATAACATCAACATACACAATAAGGGCAGTAATTCCAGCAGTATCCTTCTTCACAAAGAGTTTATGATCAGTTTGACTGCTTTCGAACCCAAATTTCAGTTGTGCCTCTTTGAATTTTTTAAACCATGCTCTATGAGACTGTTTAAGTCCATATATTGCCTTCTTTAACTTGCAAACCTTTCTTATCTCCCCCTTAATCTGAAAACCAGGACGCATGGCCATATGGGTTTCTTCTTTGATGTCTCCATGTAAAAATGCATTCTTAACATCTAGCTGATGGATAGGCCACAATTTATTTGCAGCTAGTAAAACAATGATCCTCATAGTGTTCGCCTTGGCCATAGGCACGAAAGTGTCTTGGTAGTCTATACGAGGAGTTAGTGTGAAACCTTTTGCAACCAATCTTGCTTTGTACCTTTCAATGGTACCATCAACTTTGTATTTTATAGTAAATATTCATTGACATTCTACGACCTTCTTCCCTTTAGGAAGGTTAGTGATTTCTCATATATTATTCCACTCAACTGCTCGCATCTCATCACCCATGACAGCTTTCCATTGAGGTTGTGAAAGTGCTTATGTAACACTGGAAGGTATTGTAACATAAGATAGAGTAGATATGAAGGCACAATAAAAAGGGGGACACAAAATTGTAGGATATGAAGTTTCCTATTGGATGCTGAGTGCAAGAACGTGTACCCTTGTGCATAGCAATAGGTAAGTCCAAATTAAGATTCTCTGAGAGGGTGAAAGAGTTACCTAGGTTAGGGATAATTTCTAATTGCGGATTAATATTCAAGGTATGGTCCCTTAGTACTTAGGGTTGCACCATTTTCTTCCTCATGGTATAAGTCTTCAACTTCTTTGAATCCGCACCATTTCTTTAAGATAAACCACTCTCTTCAGATAAAAGTGGTGTGGGAATAGGAAAGGGAACAACTGATTTACTCTCTTTCCTAAACTGTAATTTATTCTCCCCCTAAAGAGAGCACTCATGACCTATAGAGGAGAATTATGGAACAGATTCAAAGAAGGTGATATCCATAGAGATTTACGGACCTTGGTAATAGAATTATAATACTTGTACCCCTTTTGATGAGATGGATACCCCATAAAAATACATTTGGCAGCTTTAGCATCAAGCTTATCCCTCTTTGGGCCAAGGATGTGGATAAAACATACACAACCAAACACCATGAGAGGTACAGGGAACATGGGTGAGTTGGGATGAATAATTTTAGCAGGAGATTTTCCCTCAAGAACATGAGAGGGCATGCGGTTTATTAAAAAGGCTGCAGTGAGAACTGCTTCCGACCAAAAAAAAATTTGGAACTTTCATTCCCAGTAAAAGAGCTCAGGTGACTTCCAATAAGTGTCTGTTTTTCTTTCAGTTGTACCATTCTGCTGAGGTGTGTATGGACACGTTGTTTGGAAGTCAATCCCTTGATCAAAAAGATAACCTTTGAGTTTGTTTAACACATACTCAACCCTACTGTCAGACCACAAGACTTATTGTGCAGCATATTGAGTTTTAACCATTTTGTAATAGACTTGGAATATATTAGCAACTTCAGCTTTGTGTCTCCTTAGATAGATAGTTGTAAATCTAGAACAATCATCAACAAATCTAGCAAAGAAATGAAATCCGAACATAGATGCAACTAGTGAAGGACCCCACACATTAGAGTGTATAAGAGAGAAAGGAACATCACTCTTTTTATTGATATTGATAGGAAATGAAGTTCTACAATGTTTTGACAACCCACAAATGTCACATTGCATTTGAACTTGACCTAGAGACTCAAACAATTTAAGAACTAAAGAATGCAAAGTAAAAAACGATGCATGACTAAGTCTATGTGCCAAAAATACACCCTTTATTTATTATGATGTACATTCACGAACTTGGGGAGATGCTAAGGCTACCCACCCTCAATGTGCAATGAAGACAGGAACATCAGGAGTCTCTCAAACGTACAACCCTTAATTTTCAAGACCATGCTCAAATGTCTTCCCCGTCATCAGGTCCTCGGATACACAATGAGAAGGGAAAAGGTTATACTGCAATTTAGGGTCATTGTGTGATTACTAATTGACAAGAGTGGAAAGATTGGGAACACATAAGTTGGATGACAAGTTAAAAGGAGTAACATGTATGGTTCCCTTTCCCTCGATTGGAGTAAAAGAACTATTTGCTATTTTATCTTATTTATTACTAGAACAAGGGGAACAAGAGGAGAAAAAAATCAGCCATACCAGTCATATGTTCAGTGCTCCAAAATCAATATTCCAAGGGGCTTTAGCTATTTCCAGAGATATGATGCGTTGATGCAAATATACCTGATTGTGCAATGTGAGACTTAGGAGGAGGAAGGGTCTCGAATGGAAGCCTGTTGCTTGAGATCCAGGAGCTCTCTTTTAAGAATAGTCAGCAACACTTCTTGAGGTTCAAAAGAGATGATATCTTGCTGCCCTTGAGTAACTGGGGTAGTACTTTCACTGACTGTTGCTGAATTTGCCCTTGGAAAGTTTTATCTTAGGTGTTTAACTAGATCCCAACATGTTTCCCTTGTGTGTCGAATCTTCTCACAGTGGGTGTACTTCAATTTGTCCTTCTCATAAGATGTGGGGTTTCCACAGCCACGTCCACATCCACCACCTCAGCCTCCAACACAGCTCCCAAATCGTTCTCCATCTCAATTCCATTGAAACTTATGAATAGGGTGGATCTTTCAGTTTCACCTATAGACACTGCCATTACCTTACACCGAGTTTCTTCATGCTAAAGAAGAGAAAAAACAATAGCAAATGATGGCAAAGTCTCGCTATTGATTGCCTAATTGTTTCATCCTCTTCATTAACTCCCCACAAAAGATAAAAAATCTTTTTTTGTTCTAGTCTCTCTCTGTTCCTTTGCGCAAGAAGAACACTATATGGGATTATACTGGCTTAATTCATCCCAAAGACCATGTAGATGAGCAGTGATAAATCACCTTGTTTAAAATCATTGATTTGCTGCTCTAATTCATTGCAATATTTTTCTTTTGGAAATAGGAGTCAGAGACTACCTCCCATACTTCCTTAGAGGTATTACAGTTCATAAAGGATCAATTCATATTAGGCTGCATTGAAAATAATATCCAATTCATAATAGCCATATCTTTAGCCTCCTAGTCTGCATATTTAGCATCCTTCTAGTTAGGTTTTCCTACACAGCCGTCAATGTATCCCAGTTTTTCTTTCCTCCCAAAATAGTTTAACTGACTTGATCCATTCTAAATAGTTTGTTCCATCAAACCTGACTGTGGTGATTTGGGGTTCAGATGACTGTACTAAACATCCTGTTATACCCTCATATTTTAATCAACAAATGTGATCAACTTACACCCTTTAATCTCTTCAAATAAAAGGTATTATAGATCTGGTTACACTCTCAGATCTGATCACTCCCTTTTTTCCAGAAAAACATAAAAAAAAATGCTAATAGTATACGAATCCTAAAAAAAAATTTCAGAATCATAAAAAAATTCACCTTCATTGCCACAGTAACTGCGGAAGAAAATTTAGGTTTTTAGGGCATGATGACGTTATCTAACTCAAAGGATGACATCAGCCCTAAACACAGTTTGTGCACACCTTTTTTTTGAAGATTGATCCTCTTTTTTTTCTCTTCTAGCTCTGATACCATGTTGAAATCAAAGTAGAGATGTAAACAGTTTGGTAGGATCTAGAGAGAGAAAGAGGAAAGAAAATAAAGATGGAGGGAGAAAGAGAGGTGTGTGGGAGACATAGAGATAGAGAGGGAAAGAGAGTGGTGTATTGGTCACTAGTGACCCCTACCCCTCTTATAGCATTAAAGAATAACCCTTACCATAATTACAACATAAGACAAATAAGGACTAAACAAAAAATAAATGACAGTTATATCCATCAAATACAATAAAACTTATTCCTTTTATTTCCAACATACCATTCTTATAAATCAACATTGAATGATTTGTATTTCATTGTTTACGACAAGGAATGTGCTGGTTTAAATAGTACTTGACTTCCATGACATTCTTCCTCGAGGAAGCACTACATATGCTAAAGTGCTAAGTCTCTTCAATGCTTTAAACTTTCTCTATCACTGCTGACTTTTGGTCTAAATGTGCCACAAGTCCATACAAAGAACCCCATGAAATACTTGCCATTAGACTAATTAGCATGCTGAAGTCTGCACAAACATATGAATCTAGGTAGAAGTTGATCGTGAAAGTTGTATGTACTATTGTTATAATCAAGCAACAGCGAATGTGTTCTAGCATCGCATTGGGATAACTAGTATCTTGTAATTCAAATTGGGGATAACGTTTTGCAATTTTATCTTATTGAAATCATCTTTCAACATGGTACAGTGGTCGTTACTCAAAATTATGACCCATATGGTGTTTGTTTTCGAGTTTAACTTTACCATCAGTATCAGATTTGTCAAACTTTGTTGGTTGTAATGTATATTTTTGTTTGTGGAGGAAAATTATTAATATTTGAATTTTTTTCTAGTCAACTGATGAAGATCAAATATGCAACTTTTAATGCTCGATTAAGTGTTCCATCAAGTTTAGATTTGAGTTTATTTTTGGACTTCTTCCATCCAAAATTGCTTTCTGTGATGAAACCTGATCTGGAATAGATCAGCCACACTTACTTCTGAGTTAGGATTTTATTTTGTTTTTCACCTTGTGTTTTGCGTAACTTAGTTGACTATAGATTTAGATTTCAGTTTTCATATGTTTAAAGTTAGCCTTGCTTTGGAATTGAGTTATTTTAGCACCTAGCTACGATCGTAAAAAGGGGGCCACTACCTTTTAAAATAACCTGTATGATCAGTACGCCTTTTTAAACACTGATCTGCCTTGTTTGGTACTGTAGGAACAGTAACATTCTGAATTATGGCTCTTGACACCAGCTTCCTGTGCTGCAGTTTGACCTTCATGTGTTGGGGGAACTCGAAGGATATCCCATTACTCAAAAGGAAGTGAGCATTTTTAGGTTCTCCTTTCCTCCACCATGCTTCTTTCTAATTGGTCATGGTTTCCTTTTCTTCTTCAAATTTTTTTATTTTCCTTCTTTATGTTTGCATATTCCTGGATCCTTGGTTGCTAAGATTGTATGATTAATTTAAAAACAGAATAGGGATCCAAATCAGTCTTCATTGGATCAATCTGGATCGCCCATTCCAATCAGGATCGCCTAATTCAAGGTGATCCTGATGAAAATGGTGAAAAAATAAAAAGAACACAGATTTTCGTCTGATTTAAATCTGATTTGAAGCAAAAAGATTCTAAAGTAAAGTAAGAACGGAAGCTTAGGATGGATGAAGCTCTTTACTCCTCATTTCTCGTTCTTTCTCCTTTCATTTTTTGAATTCGGATTCAGTCTACACTCTACCCTATAGTAGCAAATATAAAGCTTGCTTGCAAACTGACTGTACTTCCCCTTCTTGGTCACTAGCTTGTTTTTCTCTACGATTTAGATTCAGTCGAACTCCCAGCATACGAAGAATTTAAATTAAAGAGATTCAAATGTTAACTTTGAACCTATTCAAAGTTAGCACTGATTTCAAAGAAAAAAAAATATTCAAAGTCAGCATTTAAAAAATATAGATTAGTATTATCTGATTTTATAAAGGACAAAGTTTATATAGAGCCAAGGTTCTAAACAATCAAATTAGAACGCATCTCAAAAATTTCACTAGAAGTGGTGTTTTGATGGCCAAATATCCTCAAATTGATCATCTCGACATCAAGATGCATGGACATGAGAAAAAAATGGACTTCAAGTTTTGGAAATAGTGCATTTTTGGACCATCAATTTTCAAGTTTTCATAGATCTGCTCGATCTACACTATTTTTTAAGCTTTAAATTTATAATTAGAGATGAAAATATAGTTTAAAGCTATCACAAAGATTTCCAGTATTGAAACCACATTTCTTGACACTATTTGAAGGTGCACTCTACGTTGATTGTTTAGAGCCTTGGCTCTATACAAACCGCACCTTTTTATAAATCCTCTTAATCTGGAATGAATTCGTTTATCAAAACTTGTTTATCCACGTCCTTTCTCTCTATCAATTTCCTCTCCACTTCTCTCTCTCTCTCCCTTAAAGATAGGAGTTTTTGTATTTAAAAGTTGCCCCACATCTACTCTGAAGATAGTGTCCGTCCTTATTCTTGTGACACATTTCCATCCTTTTACTGTGACTTGATAATGTAATATAGATATAGATATCTTGTAGAGGGCTTAGAGACATATTCGAAAGAGTTTCATCAATTTTGGTTGAGCAATGAGGAACAAAATGAGGGAAAGGTGTATTGGGCTTTTTACATATAAAAAATGTCCCAAAAAAGAAAAATCATAATTAAATTTCGTGGAATTGCCTTCTCTGACTGAATCTGCGATTCCTATTTTTTCTCTGATAGTTGTCCAATTCTTTGACAAAACTAGGTGATCTATTTTAAAGGACCTATAACTAATTCCATAAGAGAATTGGGCTGGTCACCTAACAAATCCGATCCATATCAGTTGATTCTGTTATGGATTGCTGTTTTTTAAAACATTGCATTGTACTGAAGAAAGTTCTTGTTGGATCTGTAATATTTACTTTTTGTGTTGCTTTTGACCTTAATTTTTTATTTTATTTTTTGTTTCTTGTTTTTGAACGTTATTTTGCCACTTCACTCGATACTCTACTATTTGCAATATAGTGCCATCATCTTAACTATAAAGCTTTGGACTTGGGGTTGCTACTTCAATTGATTTGCCTATTGGGTTCTATTCTTCAACATATACATCCATTTCCCTTTCTTTGATTTCTTTGTAAAATGCTTATTCTTCTTTCGTCTTTATCCATTGCATTGTTAATTTTTCTTTACATTTGAATTTTGACCTAGTATTTGGTGTTTCCAATGTGGATCTTGATTGATCTTAGGTTTGGCCTCTTAATTGTAATCGGAAAGAATTGTTTATACAGTTACACTCTGTATTTTGGTTATTGGATTGGTTAGGTTTAATTTATCAAGCTATCCTTCTGTTATCCCTTGTCAGCATTAATAAACTGCCTTCTTGCCCTATGACTTGCTCTTTTGTGATCTCCCAGAAAAGTCAAGTGATTTAGAAACAATGTGGATTCTGAGTTCTGTGGATGTCAGATTATCTGTTTCATGAGCCATTTCATACTTCATTGTAAACAAATCTCAGATCATTATTATCAAATAATGGAAGCATCCTTTCCAATCGGGCTGCTGTTAATTTTTTACCTACATTATTTACTTAGTTTTTGTTGTCATGGTCTGCTGAGTTTCCAGTGCGTGCTAGCTTTCTGTTGTGGGACTATTGATTTTAAGCAAATCCGTATTGTCTAAATCAGTGTTTGCAAAATCGAACCAAAACGATTAACCGAACATGGGCCTAGAAGCAGTTTAACCGGCCTAACCGGTAAATCGCCCGATTCAACCGCTCTAACCGGGCAAGTTCCGGGCGGTCAAAAAAGTGTTGAAAAAAAATAAAAACAATACAAAAAAAATCTACTAAAATATGAAAAGCATGTAAAGAATGATTAAAACAAAACACATGCTAATGAAGTTAAAAATTAATGAAAAAAATGGATTTTAACCCATTTTATTTTTTCAAGGTCTATTTTTAAAATTTTCTAAAAAGATGGGAAAATTGAAAGTGAGTCTTAATGACCAAAACAATTTTTAATCTTTACCATAATGTAAAGAATATTTAAAAATGCATTACAAATCAAATTCTTTATTCTTGAGAATTTATATACATTATTATTATTATTATTATTTAAAATACCGGTTGATCACCCTAACCGCCCAAAACCTGAACCTGCCACTGGCCGCCGGTTCCGATCTAACTGGGCGGTTAGCGGTTAGATCGGGCGATTTTGTGAGCAATGGTCTAAATATAGTAGGACTTCATTGTCTTGTGCTCCTTAAATAATATTTCGTGACCATACAAAATTCACATGCCAGTGCTCCAGTTATGAGACTTTGTCAGATTAGAAGGCCTGTCATTTATTAAATATTCTAGTGAAGAAATGAATTTTGACTTAGTTTCTTTTTTGCATGGACATAATTCTATCAACAACCCATTCCTTTGTCATTTAAATCTATTTTAATTGCCCTAGATGTTGACTTCTTGAAAATCTTTATGTTTAGTCATGCATGCTTCCTCTGTAACTGTCTTCACCAGAATTCCTTTTCTTAGGCCTACTGGAAATAAGAGCACATCATAGTCTAATGAGAGAGAAGCTTTTCTTTTGGTACAGAGAGACAGGGGTTGGGGGGGGAGAGAGAAGCCTTTCTTTTGGTACAGAGAGACAGGGGTTGGGGGGGGGGGGGGGGGGGGGCGGCGGGGTGCGAAGATAGGTTTTCAGAAATAAAATTACTTTATCTTCCCCTCAAACATGAGAAGAACAAAGTCACTGATTCTTGTGAAAAAGCAAAAGAGCGACTGCATCAGTGGTTTCACTTATCAATGGTCAATCAAAGTCAATGGAAGTGTTGAGAGGGCGGATTGTAGGTAAATGGTCCAAGGCATAATGTAAGCTGATGCATTAGTAAAATTTCATACATCTGCATCAAATTTAAAGCAGATGAAAGAGCTGGTGTTAATGCACAAACAAAACTATAAGTGGCTCTTGCTTGCAACTTGCTTAGTTGTCTTTGGCTCCTCATATTATGTTCATTTTTCTCAACCTGTTCATGCGGCAGTATTGACGAAGTAGATCTTCCAGTGGGTATATTTTCTTTTCAAGTTGAACCTTGCCTAATTTTTTCTACTGTCCACAAAAAGGGTTACACTCTAAATTTCAAGAGAGGGATAATCATATTTATGTGGATTAAGCTATTGATGATGGTCTTTTTTATTGGAATACGTGTATATCCAGATTGATCTTGCACCATATAGTGGTTCCATAAAACTTATTATTTGGCTGAATTAGTAAAACTTATTATTTGGCTGAAGTAGTTTGGAAAGTGAAAATTTTCATTAACAATTTTGTTTTATGGAAAAATTTAATCAAGACCTTTATCATTATACATATGGCTCATACATCTGTAGCAGGTTAACTTTGAATACCATGATGAGCTCAAAGGTGTCTTGTTAAGTGTTAGTTACCTTCACTGAATAGTGTGCCTGCACGACCCTCAGTGATTTAAAAAGCGGACCGCCCAGCGCCTAGGCGGTACGGAGCCCGCCTAGGCAACCTAGTGGCCTATCTGGGGGCGGAAATCTATTTTGGTGGGGGCAAATTTGGTTATTTTTCTTTTTTTTAAGGCCTAAAATTTAGGCTTCTAGGTTCATTTGAAACCTAAACCTTGTTTGAGCCAAATTTAGAGAGAGAAAGCCACAAAAAATTAGATTGTGATGAATTTTTCAAGATCGAAGGGTTACTCAAAGTTGACCAAAATTGATCAAAACATCACCCATTAGTACTATATTTACTTTTTGATGCTTTGCAAAGTTATTAGGGAGTCTTTTAGAAGATTTTGAGCATTTAGAAACATCTTTGAGGTGAAAGTTTGAAGATTGAGCAATCAAACTCAGTTACTGAAAGTAAGTGATTTTTTTTATTACTTTAGCCTTTAGTAGTTTGCATTATTTCTTGGATGTCTTCTTCGGGATCTAATAGGAGTGGTGATCTCGATTGGAATACGGTTATAACCCAGATCCTAATGATAAAAATTACATAAGATGCAATTTTTGTGAAAATGATACAAAAGGGGGCATAAATCGGTTCAAGAAACATCTTACCGGTATTAGGGGGGATGTTGCCCCATGTAAAAAGACTCTTGATGCTGTTAAAGAGAAAATAAAGAATTTTATGAACTTGGTGAAAATAAAAAAGATGAGAGATTTCCCTCTATAGCAGATATTAGGTCTGGGGTTCGAGTCAATTTTGATGATGATGATAGTGATGAGGAAGGATTGGGGATGGATGTCAAGAGGTTGAGCAATCCATTATTAGGGGAAAGGGGAAGTGAGTTATAATTGCTTCTGGTTCTGGGACTAAGAAGCCTCGGGTTAGAGGCCTTATGGATAGTTTCTTACCTCGACCTGACCTTGAGATTGCAGGAGAGATACCTGACCTTGAGATTGCAGGAGAGAAAACAAAAAAGTAAACCACCATGGAAAATAGAATCAAGAAGGAAGAGAGAGATAGAGCTGCGTATTATTTAGCTACATGGTTTTATGAGGTGGGTATTCCTTTCAATACCGCTCGCTTGAGCAGCTTTTATGCTGCAGTAGAGGCAATTGGCCAATTTGGCCATGGGATGAAACCCCCAACCCCATATGAGCTGTCAGAGCCTTTTTTAAAGAAGGCGGCGAATGTCACGAAGGAAGTTGTAGAACTTAAGAAAGATGCATGGACTCAGTATCGGGTTTCTCTTATGACTGATGCTTGGAGTGATAGGAAGAGAAGAAGTTAAATGAATTTGCTTGTGAATTGTCAAGTAGGGACTGTTTTTTTGAGGTCTATTGATGCCTTTGATGATATTCATGATGCTCATTACATATTTGAAGTGATAGCTAAGGGAATCAAGGAGGTTGGGGAGCATCTTGTTGTGCAGGTTGTCATAGACAATGTTGCTCCTAATGTTGCTGCATCTAATTTGTTGCGCATAACTTATCCTAGAATCTTTTGGACACCATGTGCAACACATTGTACAGATCTTATGCTTGAGGCTCTTGGCTATTTAATCAAGATATCAGGTGTAGTGAAGAAGGCCAAGTATGTTACGAATTTCATTTATAGCCACCATATCACCCTCACCATGATGCGTACCTTTACAAAGAAGAAAGAGATTGTAAGGCCCGGGGTCTCAAGACTTGCGACTTGGTACTTATGCCTAGATAGCATACATTCGATGAGAGTGCAGTTGAGGCAATGTTTACCTCGGATGAGTGGAGAGCATGCAAGTGGTCTAAGGCTCAGGTTGGGAAGAAGGTGAGAGATATTATACTTTCTAAGGCTTTTTGGTGAGGGGTGAAGGACGCTCTTAAAGTATTTTTTCAGCTTATCAAAGTCCTTCGCATGGTTGATAGTGACAAGATTTCTATGGGCTATATATATGATGCTATGGAGAAATGCAAAAGAGAGATAGCCCAAAATTTCAATAATGAAGAAACCCACTACAAGCCTGTTTGGGAGATTATTGATGATAAGTGGGATAAGCAGCTACATCGGTCATTGCATGCAGCTGGTTATTTTTTAAACCCAGCTTTGTTTTATATTGACAAGGATATACAAACAAATGACACAATTATGGATGGATTTAATAAGTGTGTAGAGGTGCTAGTCCCTGATCTTGAAATGCATGACATTATATGCCCTGATGAGCTGACAAATTACAGGTGCTCATTAAAGTCTTTTGGGAGTCCAATGGCGATGCGGCAAATGATCACAATTAATCCAGGTATTAAATATTATTATATTAATAATATTCTTAAGTTTATCTTTATCAAGTTTAACTGTTCAAGTAATCAAGTATTTCTACTATTTATTTATGATTTTTTTAATTTCTTTGCAGCCCATTGGTGGAGCCAACATGGGCGTAATTCTCCAAATTTACAAAAGTTGGCCATTCGAATCTTAAATATAACCACTTCTTCATCCGATTGTGAGCACAATTGTAGTACTTTTGAAGGGGTAAAGCTATGAAGGTAATTTGTATAATTTTATAAATAATACATGAACCATAGATATTAGATTTTAATTAGTTCACTTTCATTTTATTTTGTTAGGTTCATACAAAGAAAAGGAACAAGCTTGAATCAAAGAAGCTCAATGACCTTGTCTATGTCAAGTACAATCGATTCTTGAAGGACAAATTTGCTAAGAGAGATAATAGAGACCCCATCAGATAAAAAAATATGGACAATGCTATGGAATGGTTAGTTGATGATGATGAGGTCGAGGGGTATGAAAGATTGACATGGGACCTGGTCATGGATGCTTCAGGGACATCAACTGACCCTCCTAGGGCAACTAGAGCTTCTGCATAGAGAACAAGGGTGGAGGAAGAGGAGGAAGAAGAGGCAGATTCACAAGAGCAGAGGAAGACGAGTCGCAATCTGTCGAGGAGGGTGATGACTCCGATGAATATGATGCCAATGCAGCTGACCCAAGATTTTCTAATGATGAATGAATGGTGATTGTTGAATAATTATTAAACTTTGTTATTTTGAAGTTTGAACTTTGATTGAAGTATTGTGTATTGAACATTTGAACTATTGAAGATTCTTTTGAGTCTTCAAGTGTTACTTTCATTGTTTATAATTTGGTTGGTTGGCATATTTTAAGTTTTAATTGGATATGGATTATGGAGTATGAACTGACTTATGGATTATGGATTTACGGTTATGCTTATGGAATGTGTGCTAAATGCTAATATGTAGTATAATTTGAATATAACAGATAGTCTGATACTCAAATAAGTGCAGAATCTTTATTTGGATTCAACTGGATTGCAGAATCCTTATTTGGATTCAACTGGGCAGCCCAGGTTCTGGGCGCCCGCCTAGGCGCTAGGCGGCCTGGACCTCCCAATCCGCCTAGGACCCGCCTAGCGCTTTTTGAAACATTGATGACCCTTGAAATCATACTTTTTATTAAAAAATCAATGGCATCTGGGTGGATGATCTGATTTGTGAGTAGAGACTGAGCACAAGTGTGGGATCAAGTGTTTGTCTAGCAAAGAGATTAATAATGGCTAGATCGTGCATTCGTGTGACCAGTTTGCTGGGACTCATCCCCTGGCAGAGGCGAGTTGATCGGCAGATTTTAGTCTAGCACAGGGCCTT
Organism: Amborella trichopoda; assembly: GCF_054954075.1. NCBI lineage: Eukaryota > Viridiplantae > Streptophyta > Magnoliopsida > Amborellales > Amborellaceae > Amborella > Amborella trichopoda. The sequence goes on from NC_142337.1 coordinate 54,737,514, forward strand.
TTGACCCTAAAAATATTAAAAGAAAAATAGGAAAACTTTGAAAATAAAAAAACTTGTAGTAAAAGTAAATTGAAACCTAAAAGAACTTTAAATAGTTAAAAAAAGCTTAAAAATGTCTAGAAAAAATGGATTTAGAAAAAACCGATTTACAGTTTGGGACATTTTTAAAAAATCCAAAAAAAGAGGAAAATATAAAATACTGATTATAGCAAAAAAAAACAACTGACCAATCTTTGCCAAATACATTCAAATCATATACAAAATGATTATAAAACAATCCAACATTTTTTAAAACCAATTTTAGAATTTTTTTGAAATTCTTTTTATATCCCTGAGGTGTGCACTCGGCTCAGGGAAACACAGCCTTACCCTTAGGACGAGGCCTAGTTACTCGTCCGAGTAGACTTGGGCAAGTCATGGCACACTGCTTGTGGCATATACCTGGTCTCAGGCGAGTCACGCCACACTGCTTGTGACACAAATTGATCTGAATATAGAAGTCAGTTCTCCATCAAGAGTCATTCAAAATCGTTGTAGTGTTATATAGCTTTCTACGCTGTTAAACTGGGAAGTTCTTGATCACATACAAACTTCTAGAAATTAACTCCTTAAGTATATAGAATTACACATGATAAACCAAATGGGACCAATTAAGTATCCAAAAAAAGAAAAAAGAAAAGGAAAATACAGACAAAGACACAAATCACAATCGAATGGATCCAACTACAAAATATGAAGTATTTAATTTATTACAGAAATAGCCTTAAGTCACTTATGCGCATAAGGAGATGCAGGGCTTTATGGCACTGGCTATGACTAGAGCTTTTGTTGCCATATTTTCCACTATGAGAAGAACATAGACATATCAATGCTGATTCATCTGTCCTGGGGACACAAATTGTTTGGGTATTGTGGCCTCTTTTAATGATGTGAAGATTCTCGACAAAATCTGTTAGTGAAATTTTACCATGTAGGAGTAATTCTTCTAAATGGCACAAGGCAGTTCCCTTCAAAGGAAAGATCCTCCAAGTGTGGCAAAATTTACATTGGATCATTATATTTTATCACTGACATGGGAGGATTTGATTCCCAAACGATTACAACAATTCTGTGAACTCAGTGGAAATAACGCACAGGAAAAGGTTTGTGCTTCTCACAAGGGCTTCACAAGAAGCAACACATTATTAGGAAAAATTACGAGATTTACATGCTGCTACCCTACGCGCACAGATAGCGTGTGCATCTTGCTATTTGGCATGAATAGCAAGATGCGCTAAACATTGTCACCTTATTTTGGGTCCGGCAACTTAATGAGCTTTCATATATGGTTAGCAGATTTTTCATCACAATAGGAAGACAATTGGCAACGTCCCTCTCTGTGTATGTATAAAACTATCTACACTTTGATGGGTAAGAACGGTCGTGGTTTATAAGAATTTATATAGTTAGTGGCAACAAGTAGACGAACTTTTACTACTCAAAAGATGAAGAAGTAGACGAACGTCCAGATCTTTTATCACTTGAGTCTGTCAAACATGGTTTTTTGGCATGCCACCATGCTCTTTGATTTTATGGCTTCAAATGTGATCTTCATTAAATAATGTCATGACATATGAGCTTCCTCAGAGAAAATAGTAAGGTCAGGTTTGCTGCCCCTTGTAAAATCCAGGATAGACCCTTTTTTTTTATTAGCCCTTATGTTCAACAAACCCTTTTTGTGTATTCTTGTAAAATTCATCTGGTTCCCTTCTTTTCTTGGGCCCTAATGGGCTTTGAGAGCGCCCTCTTCATGGGTGGCCCTTTTTTGGAGTGTCATTCGATTCTTGTACTTTTCTTATTCCCTTATGAATACATACAGTTTAACAGATTAAAAACAAACCCGTCTTTCTCTTGTCCAAATTCTATACACCAGTATCTCAATCATGAGGCAGGCATGTCAAATCAGGCTCATGACCATCTTCTCTCATATGCCTCCCCAAACTCCTCAAATTTTCGTACATGGACCTCATCTCCTTACAAGATCCCTCATCGCCCACCACAAAATCAAATACCTGATTCCTCACCTCAATCCAGCTCCTTCCTATCTCTTTTGTATCACCCATTTCCTTCATAACCCTCCTTGTTTTTGCAAACTTATCCCAATCTCCCTCAGCTGCATAAATATTTGACAATGAGACATATGCGGATACACTTCCCTCTCTCAAGCCCAACATCTTTCTAGCGGCCAAGGCCCCAAGTTTCAAATCACCATGCACTCTACAAGCTCCAAGGAGGGCACCCCACACTGATTCATCTGCTTCAAAAGGCATCTTCTCTATCATTTCCAAGGCTTCCAAAAGCTTCCCAGCTCTTCCCAGCATATCAACTACACACGCATAGTGCTCTTTCCTCGGAGCAATCAAGTAAATTGAGCTCATTGATTGGAACATTCGATGCCCCTCATCTAGAAGCCCAGCATGACTGCATGCAGAGAGAACACCCAAAAAAGCAACACCATCAGGCTGTACCCTCTCTATTATCATCTTATCAAACATTTCTAGTGCTTCATTCCCATAACCATGCTTTCCATAAGCAATCATCATTGAGGTCCACGAGACAAAGTCTCGCTCTAACATCTCATCGAAAATCTTCCTCGAGAAAGGGATGCTCCCGCACTTGGCGTACATATCTACAAGTGTGTTACTTAGAGCAATGCAATTTCCTAAACCCTTCTGAATTATGCATGCATGAACCTGTTCTCCACACTTGAGAACAGATTGGGTTCCACAGAAAGAGATAACACTTGTAAATGTGTAAGAGTCGGGTTTAAGATTGCCAATTCCCATAAGCTTGAACATTTTCAAAGACTCTATGGACCCAATTCTCTCATATCCCGAGATCATGGTATTCCATGAGACAAGATCTCTTCGAGGCATCTCATCAAAAAGCCGGTGTGCTTCAATCATGTTCCAACACTTGGCATACATATCCACAATTGAGTTAGCCAAGATTAAACTTGAACCAACCCCACATTTTATCACTAATGCATGGATCATTGTGCCTAAGATCAAAGAACCCAGTGAACCACAAGCAACAAGGGTGGCTGAGCAGACGAACGAGTCTACATTGGTGCTATCTTGTCTCATTTCAAGAAAGAGCCCAATGGCCTCTCTATGGAGCCCTCTCTGAGTACACCCCGAGATCATTGTGGTCCAAGAAATCACATTTGTCCATTTCATATAAGAAAACAATGATTTAGATTCATGAAATCTGTTACACTTAATATACATGTCTAACAATGCATTTTCTGTGTATGAATCCTCATATCCAAACTTGATTGAGAGACAATGAATTTGGGTGCCTTGGGAATAAGATCCAAGCGCTGAGCATGCCTTCAGGGAGGAGGAGATGGTAAAAGAATTGGGTTTGGTTCCTAAGAGTTGCATTTTGTGAAATAAGGATAATGCTTCGAAGTAAAGGCCTTGGAACGTGTATCCGGTGATCATGATTGTCCATGCAATCACATCTCTTTCAGCCATTTCATCGAACACTTGTCTTGCTTCATTCAAGCGACCAGATTTGCAAAAGAGTGAGAGCATCTTAGTGGAGAGAGAACTGGGAGAATGAAGAGAGTGTAGAGAATGAAGGACGATTGTGGTGGCTTTGAGAAACATGTAGTCATTTGCATGGGACAGTGTGTTTACCCCTCTTCCTATATTTATGGTGCATGAAAACAATGTCCCGAGATTAAAAATCTAAGTTATCCTCTCTTGTGCCTACTACCGTTTTACTCATTGAGAAAGTGTCCCGAGATAAGAACACGCTATTGAAGAAAATAGTAGACCATGACAAACAGGAGAAAATTATAAACAAACGGAAGAAGAAAGCATTGGACATCGAGGCTGGAAAGAGGAAGGGTGAAGAGAGAGAGAGAGAGAGAGAGAGAGAGAGAGAGAGTACAATTAAGGATTGAGAGATATCAGTGACACGATGATAAAAGGTTGCGGTTTGAACTGGGTTGTAACCCTACATAATCATCAAACTAGTCCTAAGATGTAATTTTGGTGTCGAAAATATGTAGGATGGCTCGAGAACCTACTTTTATCTCTAATTATAAAATTTTAAACTTGAGTAATAGGGGAGGGGCAACAACTCGAACCCGGACCCGGATATTTGGGTCCAAAATTTGGACCCATATCTGGATTTGTTAGGTCCCGGGTCTAGTCGGATCCATTAACACCCTATGACTATGAGCTTATTATTTTATTTTTTTTACCTTTTTTTATACCATCATATGTCCTATGAATAGTATTCGGGTCCATTACCACCCCTAATTCAAATCAAGTAGTCTATAAATGCACGAAAATCTTAAAAGTAGATGGTCCAGATGATGTGTTGCCAGATGGACCATTTTTTACAATTAAATCTTTCTTTTTTCCATATGCATATATCTCTTTTTTTTAACATAAAGAAAGGGTACACAACTTGATCGCGGTGGGTTGCGAACCCACAATGTCCATATCCATAAATCTCAATATCGATATGAACAGTTGGAAGATTTTTTAACTTCAAAGCGATTTTTTTTTGGATGGATTTTTTTGGTGCACTGTAATTCTATAATATAAGGTTTCAACCTTATATAAATTTTTTCCTGTCGCTTCATAATAGACGAAAAGAAAATGCATGCATATCGTTTAGGACGAATGAGAAAGAGACCTAAAAATGTAACAAAATGAAAAAAAGATCCTTCGTCATCTCATGCCTTGCTCACGCAATAAGAGGCATAGAAAAAGTAAAAGACAAAACAATGAATATCATGACATTTTGTTTTCTCTTCCATTTCTCTGTCCTTTCTTCAAAAAGAAAATGCCCAACACTTTGTTTTCTTATATTTGTCTACTACTATACATCTTTGCACCTATGCATACCCCCCACCAAGCGTGCGACAACAAATACAAAGAACAAAAGCAAAGCCCAAAATCACTTTACAAGTCCTTATCAATTAACATCCTTGGCTCATGTGCCCTAAAAAGATCAAGTCTATTATGACCTAATCTTAGTGAATATGTGGCCTTCTTGTACTCACACCAAGTAAAAAGCCTATATAAGCTTGGATGTTCTTCATTAACCAATTGGGGTAAAGGAGAGAGATATGAATGTAGGGGAGGTGCACCAAAGTAGACCATGGACAGCCTGGGCTTGAACCCATTAGCCAAGGCTCTATGCCTTACACTTTTGAATCTCCCATTAGTCAAAACCTGTGGATTAGAGAGATATTAGAAAGAGATAAAAGGGGTTACTGAAGGTCTTATATGGCTATAATAAAAGTTCAATTTCAGTTTCAGCATAATAATAATAGAGTAATGATCTTATGAGACCCTCCCACACCCATGTGTGTAGGACTCTTAAAAATCACCTTTAAATTTGGTACATATCTCTAGAAAAGTTATCACATAGGTGAGGGATTTGATTTTTTAAAAAATTTGTACCAAATTTAATGGTGATCTTTTGAGGTCCTACACACATAAGTGGGGGAAGGTCTCACAAGATCATTTCCTATAATAATATAATTATAATCCTTGGTAACAGTACAATCATTAGTGTCACCGCTATCCCATCAATGGGTTGAATGGTGATGGAGGAAAAAGGTGAGACCCACCAAACATGAGATCATTTCCAATGTAGGTCCCACACGCCCTCCATCACCATCCAACCTTTGGGCTGACGGTGACGACCCTTTCCACCATGCTATAGTACCATGATCATATGGATCTTGGTTCCTACCAGGCAATGGAAACACTGTAGTATGAGTAACCGAGAAACAAGTAATTGAAGAGCACCTGCAAAGCATCCCCAACATTAACACAAAAGGAGGTCGGGTCAGGAGGGATGGTGATCCAGTTCTCATCTTGTAGAGAAATTTGCAACCCTGGCGTTTCATTTGAATGAAGGATGGTAAGGATTTGAGGGTCCGAATGCTCGCCGAATCCGATTGCATATCGAGGTGAGGGGGCGCTTAGATCTCGACAAGGTGGGTAGTGATTGAGCCTAAAGACTGAGTCACTTTCACAGTCTCGTAGCAAACTGCTGAGAAGTTTAGTATCACATAGTCCCAATCCCTCTTCTATGAGGTCCAAAATTTGACATGCTAGGTCTCTTACTGCAGTAATGTACTCCTTGGCTGCATGACTGCGTAAAAACCACGTGTTAATAGTGTTTTGATATATCATTTTTTTATTGAAAATTAATGTTTTGAAACTCGGTTTAGGCCTCGGATTAGGCTATGGCCCGAGCTGAGTAATCAGCCAAGTCAGGGTGGACTCGACTGAATTTTTCACGAACCCGGCAGAGGTCCAAAAATCCACAAAGAAAATGTAAAAAATTGTGAAAAATAACTAAAAATCATTAAAAGCCAGAATATGTTATATAAATCATTAGAAGTCTATAAAAATTGAAAAATATATGCAGGTGGATTATTGAAAAAACTGATTTATCTTTGAAATATTTTAGAAAAATCAAAAAGGGGAAAAATAAAAAATTAGTGCATATAATAAGAAACGTTCACAAATCCTCATAAAAAAACACGAAACTCATGTAGAAACATATTTCTAAATTATATTTTAGTGATGATCTAACAAAATTATTGAATTTTTTTAAAAGTTTTAAGAAGGGCGATTTGGCCTCTTTAAAAAAAATTTGAGGGATATTATAAGCCTTTTTTTCAAGAGGGAGACTTTTTCAATCTCTTTTTCTTTTTTATTTTATTTTTCTGTTAAAAATTGGGAGAGAGATCTTGTCCAATCTCTTTTTCTTGTTTTTTCGTTTTATTTTATTTTGCTGTTAATTCTTGGGTGAGAGATCTTATCCTAGATTAACATTTATGTGATATCACTCATTCATTTGATTTGACAGTGAAAACGATATTTCGACCGAAACTTAAATGAAATTTAAACAAATCCGCCAACCTTTCCAAGATTGAGTTTATAAATAGATGATCACTTTCAAAGAATTTGATAACAAGGGACGTGTAACCAATAATAGAGAGCTAAAGGGATGTTTGGAATGGACCAATTTACCTTGCATCCATAAAAACCGAAATAGGTGTCACTCATGTTCACATACAGTTGTTTTATTTCCCTTCAATTTCAATTTTGTGAGAGGATTGATCCAAAGACCCAGGCTCATCCAGACCATTAAAATGGTCTTCCAATGGTCGAGATCATTCCCACCAAGGTAGATGACGGTTCTGATGAGCCTGGTTCATCTAACAACCAATGAGCCTAGCTTTCCAATACCTTAACTATATCAAGGTCGAATTTCCCAAGATATGTGCGATGAACTATTGCTTCTATAGTTTTTAAAATAGATAAAAAAAATTTGGCAAAAGCATCGAAGTATTGTTCTAAAACTCGAACGAGTCTACATGGTCTCGCCCGAGTTGCTTAACCCGGCAAGGTCCTGAGTCCAAACGAGAACCGACCAAACTCATTGGGTTCCTATATTTTAGTATTATCACTCGTACAGGCTTGGTCGAGTCTTTTACAAACTCTGACCAGTTTGTACTAATGACTCAGATTTGGGACCTGCCAAGTTTTGAGGCCGAGCCCTGTTTTTAAAAATTGCTTCACAGGAAAGAAGTAAGAAGTATATAAAAAACCAAAAATACAAAGGGATGAAGTTGTTGCATTCTTTGACGAATATTACCTGTACTTCTCCATGTAGATCGAAGTTTCGGGCACATTTGGTACACACGAAAATATTTTCACACGGAAAAAAGTACCTATGTGATTAGACATAGGAGTTTTTTTCACATCAATTGGTTTGGTTGTCAATTGATGTGAAAAAATGAATAGGGACCAACCGGTGAAAATCTCCCATACCTAGTCACATGGGGAGTTATTTCATTTGAAAATACTCTCACAAAAATATTCGTGAGCGTGTCATATATGCTCTTGCATTTATATTCAGAAATACTTATTTAACGTTACGTCTTAAGCTCAATTCCTACCAAAGGTAGAGGCCCTCTCCCCACTTACTCACCTAAAAAAAAAAACAAAAATGAAAAAAAAACCTTTCTTAAAAATTCCTGAGACACTTTCAGAAAAATTAAATATAATCATCTCTAGACTCACGCTTTCTAAATAGACAAAGTATCACATCCATGGGCGAAATGCCTATCACTTCAACAAAAGGCAAGATCCCAGCATTCTCTTTAGCAAACTAACTAACCAACCAACCTTTCCTTACAAAACCCATCTCCTACTAAGCAAAACATACATTAAAATGACTCAAATATCCCTCAACTCAACACCAAAACACATTTCTCCCAAGAAAAGTGATAAACATGCCAAAGCTCCCTCAGCTGAACACTCTCCCCTCCTCTTTTCTAACCATCACTCACAAGCTCCCATTCATAAATGACAAAAATACCCCTTATGCTCACGACCCGCCCCACATGAGCCGGGCTCGCCAAATCATTTCCTTCGGTTTAACAACTCACTAAAATGACCAAAATACCCTCCATGCACAAGACCCGTTAAGGAGCTTACCTTAATCGAATCGGGTAGGAGGCACGCGTATGGAGAAGAAGGTACTCGACACGCCCCACATCGCCATTCAATCCGATTTTTCGACAACCATAGCCAAGGGGATTCGCCGGACCAACCTTCTCCTTCTCAGACTCCGGCAATGCGAAGAATCGGAAAGCCTCCATCTCCATCTTCTTCACCAAATCTTGAGAGACTCCATGGTTCCTGACCATGAAGAACCCATGGCTCTCACATGCCTTAACCAATAATTCTGAAACTGCCCCTCTCTTTCCACATGAGAGATCGATCGTAGGCACGTTTGAGAGAGAGGGATGGCTCTTCTCTGATAAAACCACCATGGTGGTTGTGAAGTTAGGAAGGTTTTGTGACTTTTGAAAAATGAATGGGGAGTTGGAGGAAGGGGGTTGAGAGGTGCTTATAAATAGTGGGAGAAGATTCTTTCTCTCTTAATTATGCGTTTTTTTATTTATTTTAATGCATTTTGGTTTATTTTATTTTCCATGGTCCCAATTTGGAAATATTATAGTGGCGTGGTCAAGTACACCTTGCAATTTTCTTGCTTGCGTGATTGCATGGCTTGGACTTGGCGTCTTGACTTGTTAAATCAGGTAAGACCAAGAAATAATAATAATAATAAGATTTTTTTTATGATCTCTCTTATGATTAATGGGATTTAAAATGTATTTATATTTTATATTTTATGCTTATGTCAAAAAAAATTCATTTTTCAAAATGCCTTTTTGAATACTCCAAATTCCATAAATTTTTATTTTTTATTTTTTTATTTTTTCTGGAGAGATCAGCTTGGAACTTCAGTTTCTAAACAAACTTATTTACAAATAAGTTGGTTTGGAACTTCTCGATAAAATAAAAAAGACCCAATTAGGAACTCAGAGTTCCAAACAGGGTAATTTGGAAAAATTTAAAAACAGAAAAGAGATATGTATAAAATAAATATATTCAGACTTGTTTTAGACCACAAATTATAAGAGATTAGAGAAAACTTCACAATAATACAGAACTCTTGGACCTCAATGGATTTGCAATTAATTTGATCGCCAACACTACCAACAGCATTGGTGGATTTGTAGAAAAGTCTGAATACAATTTAATAAATAGTAATAACAATAATGAAATGTTGAGTTGGTATGGTCCCCCCCAAGCATAATAAAAAACACTTAGAAATGGATGAACTAACCCTTCATCATCGTCATTATTATAATTATTATTATGATTATGAATATGGCTTGCTTGTTCCCTTATCCTGTACTTATGCTGGATTTATGGCTATTAATCAGGTAAGGAGCAATATTAAATTTAAGGTATCTACTAATGGTAAAACTGTACATTCGTTGACTGGAATATTCCATAGGAACTCGGACCTATTGGAATCAATCTAATTTCAATTTATCAAATTTGAATAGACATTTGCCATTTTAATGCCAAAGTAAACTTATTTCATATTTCCTGGGTGAGGGCATATGCGACTCTCGCAAGAGGGAGAAAGTCCTGCGGGAGCATGTAATGCACTTACTCCCTCAAGCGAAAGAGTTTTTTTTTTGGAAATTTTGAACTCCACCTAGGATTGAGTTTTAAAATTCTCGATTTATTTTTCTTTTGCAAAAAATTGGATGGTCTCCGTTCAATCTGAGGATGTTATTTATTTCAAGCACATAGTATGTGTTCATTTTACCGTATAGGGTGGTCACTCAACCGGCTGACATCTTCAAAATTTGGGAGTCTGAAAATCGTCCTAGATTAAGTTTTAGCAGAGGCAGTGAATGTAGGAAATGCTCCAAAAGGAGGATCTCTAACTCTTTTTTTCTTTTAATTTCCTCAGTGCCTTTTCCATTCATAGGAACAAAGTATAGTTAAGGTACACCTAACACGAAGGTCCAATCAGTTAAGGTACAACCGAATATCTTCATGTCTAAGCCCTTTGCAGTAAAAGCATTAGAAGCCACACGTGCATTGCAAGACACCTTCACCATACCCCTCTACAAAGTCCAAATTTATCCCGGCCACTCTTTCAGAGAACTAAAACTGTTATATGCTCTGATAGAGTCATCAGAGGAAAAAGGATAAAAAACTGCAGTCTTGATGCAACATGAGAGTTGAAAAACTCCAAATAGATACATGCCACTAAGATTCAAGACATGATGTGTGCACGCTCAGAGAGAGAGAGAGAGAGAGACAATTTGCATATAGAGACATTGGGACTACTGGTTTAACTTTGAAAGAAAATGTTTATATAAGGTTGCAATCAGAAAAATAAAAATGGTACCTTTCAAAAATCCATCGGGAAAAGGTTGTTTTAATGTTAATCAACCTCGATACGTACAAATGTGAAAAACTAAGCAATACAATACATTATCTAATACGATCCATTCTCAATCAAGATTTTCATATGTTTGTTGATCGGCTCGCATTTTTTTATTTTAAAATTTAATAATTAGCAGTGAAGTAGATTTTTTTTTAGGTCATCATTGAAATTTCCATCAACAACATGAGGTTGACAAAGTTACAAAGCACATCAATGAAGATAGAGAGTTCACTACAAACAATTTTTTTCAGCCAAAAGAAGCACTAGATTCTTGTCTCCCCCATGAAGATATGGGACATTGACTAAAACTCAAAGAGGTACGCATATATTCTCCTACATCACGGGTTTAGAGAGAGAAAGACATCAGGGTAGATATAGAGAGAGAAAATTAGGGTTAGGGTTTGGCATACACAGACAAGCAAAGCATAGAAATGGCGGGGCAAAACACGCGGAAAAGTCCCTGTCATTTGCGGGTTTGAAGGCGCATTCCCATGAACTAACGTTGAAAACAGACTGCTCCTTGTAAACAAATGAGGGATTATTAATTATGCCTTTTGTTTTCTTAATTGAAACACTATTGGAAATGGGTGGGGGATTTGCATTAATAATGTTTTGCTTGTTACTTAACCATTAATGTTGGATAAGTACAGGGTAAGGACCAACCTTTTGGGCACGCGTGGGGCTGACCATCAATCATTTTCCATCTTCCCAAGAGAAAGACGAGTTCACATCCAGATTTCAAATCTCAACATGTTTTTACTGTAATATACAAGGACGGACAGGGCATCTATTTCGACGTTTTTTTAACGGGCTGGACTCACCAATTCAAATGCGCCCTCCATCCGAAATGAGAGAGATTTTATAATTTCCCACATAAAATCGACCACCATCGTAACGAGCCAAAAACATAATTTGATTTTCAATTTTAGAAACTGACGATCGGGATCGATGATCTGGATCAAGAATTGATGGGACCGGTCTGGTTCACAGTCCAAAGTGAGAATCTATCCAGGTTGGACTCGCACAGTTATGTTTGGGCTAGTCTCTTTGGGAGCCGCACGATACGGATCCTCCGTGTAGCCTAATTCCTAAACATTACAATTTTTCGTTTTTTCTAAAATTCAAACTTATCCTTTACATTCTTTTGAGACCAATTCTCATAATGGAGAATCGGTCTGACCCGGTCGAGATCGGCAATCCAGATCGGTTTGGTGGGTGACCGATCGAGTTTTAAAACAGTGCTAGATACTTTTAGACCATTGACTTTAATTTGTTACGAATCATCAGATCAAAAATATAATTTTAAGTTGCAAATTATGGTTCTAATGCAGAAATACTTATAGAATGAATTGAGATTCATCTCTAAATTTAATTTCGAGAAAGGGATCTGTATTTGAATATGACCTTGTTTAAATTTTTAAAGTGGGGTAGGTTTGGGGGACAAAGCTCCCCAATAGAAAGGGATGTCCTTCTACTAAATGTTTATAAAAATTATTTATTTATCATATATACATTTTTGGCTAGATGAACCCGGATTTTGATATGTCGCATCCCACTGTATTAATATATGAACATGTATCTCAATGTACGTAGTGATGCGCCAAATGATTGCTCTCATATGAGTGAGGACCCCCTTACCCCCTCCAAGGAAATAATTGAGTTTCGTCGTTCAAAACGACAACAGAGGATTCGATTCAATTTTTAGGATTGTGCACTATATGAGATCAGTTATCGTAGTTACAAGGAGGTCGCAATTATCTATATAACTATCCCACGTGAAATTTGCATCACAAAGTTTGCAAAAGCTTTTTTTTATTTCTGCTTAGTCAATGTAATAAATGCACATGCCCAATTTCACATTTAGTGATCCAGATTAATTGCGATCTCCATATACCAAATGTAAATAAGAAAGCTACATGTGATCCCATTTCTCAGCTACGATTGTACATGCCAAAACATTATTTTATTTTTCATTTTTTTTTTCTACATAACCTTTTTTTATTAAATTTTGGGAAACCCATTATAAAATTAGGCAAACCTGGAAAAAAAAATAAAAAAAATATTGCCTATGAAAATAAATGACCTATATGCCCTTGAAATTTTTAGGGGTAATTTTTTATTACTGTAAATATTTTACACTATTTTTATCATATGCTTCCTTTTCAGATCTATGCATGCTTCAAAATTTTTTATAGAATAAAAATAAAAAATAAAAAACTCTCAGCTATTGGATCAAGATCTGACAGTTAAGAACCCGCATGTGACATTGTGACTCAAGCCATCTCAACCATCTACTCAGATCTGATTACTAAGATAAGGGGTCACATATATTATATATATGATGGTGGGGTCACATGGAAAGTTTTCCCAATATTAAAATGACCCATTATATATTTTCCCACTTTTCTTTTAATACATGTTTACATATAAAGCCGCCGAGAACAGTTGGGGAAATGGTACAATATTTTCCTTAGAAGAGGAAACACCCACTCATTCCCTTATTTTTATATCGGCAAAAGTTGGAACCTTCGAAGTAAGTAAAATATTGCATCAATGGCATGTATAGTATTCTCTAGATAATGCTCTGCACTTTTAGCAAAAGAAGCTACTTCAGAGGATTTTTCGATCTGAAATTTTGGGTCCACTAGAGAATCGCCTTATTTTCAAAAAAATAAAAAGTAAATAAATAAATTTTGAGTTCTTAGACACTATGATTGGATGGTCTGTGATATGTCTTATGACATTATTTATTTTTAAAGTGGTCACTAAGTTGAAGAGTTTACATATCCCAGAATTTGAGGGTCTAGATGTACTCTTAGTGGAGGAATTGTTGTTGAGGGAGCATAGAATCTTTCATGCTCCTATATTTCCAACCTGAGGTTTGCAATTTAAGGCAGCAAATGAATTTCATGGTAATGGGCTGTCTCCCTCAACCCATAAATGATGATGTGTAAAGATTTGGCAATATGAATTCCTCCATAGATGATTGTGTTTTGCTTCTTGTTCAGCATCATTATTGTTGCCTACAAAAGCCCCCAAACATAGAATTCATCCTTGTTTTTTCTATGTGCTGCTTTACTTTGGACAAGGATCAAATGAAGATTAAAATACCATACATAGCTACCGATACGAGTCGACTCGGTCCCGAGCGCTATGTGAACCAATGACATGGTAGAATTTTGGCAATGTTGAGGTTCATGTTAGCTTCAACAATATATTGCTTTACTATATTTGAAAAGAGTGGTGATATAAATCCGTCATATATTTGTTTTTAAAAAAAATGCACCAGTCACATTTGTTGTAAAGTTATTATTTCTTCAAGATGTTTAACAAAAGAATAAATCTTGGTTAAAAATGCTATATAATTTATTACAATATCTTAAAACCAACCTGTCTTGATCAAGAATCACCGATCTGGATCAAAAATCGGCCGGGACGGCATGGCATGTGGGTCTTTAGTCATGTATGTGGTCTTACTTAAAGAAAGTTCAATATTCAACTTTGCTTTCCATTTGGTGATTCAAGTATTAAAGTTTCCGAAGAAATGACAATCTAGGTAGGCCACAATGTGTGTCCCAACATCCAGAAGAAACCAACATTGAGACAACTAGATAAAGGCATTAGTGTGTATTGAATGAGTGATACATTCAGAGACTTGCAAACAAAGAAATATTACGACTACTCCAAAACAAACACAAAGCCTCCTCATTAGAGATAATATGTCATCCATGTCACACTTAAAAGTAGCCTGGCTAGACACACTTGTCATGGTCATTTATGCATGGTTCATTTTTATTTTTTATTTCAAGTTCTTTGTAATTATTTTATTAATTTTGGGTCTGCAAGCCGGGATATGAACCTTAGGCTACAGTTTCAAAAGGCCCAATCCCATCTTTCTGGTCATTCTCAGGTGCTTTATTATTGTAGGTATTGTAGGGGCGTAAATAGGGGTCAAGGTGGGGCCCAACCCAGACCCAACTCGACAAGGTGCATAGGTGGACCTGAACTTGACTTGGACATTTTGGATCCATGTCAAACCTAGACCTGACCTGCCAGATCAGGTCCGGTGTTGGTCAAAATATAAAAAGTGAATAATTATAGCCCGACTTGACCCGATTAGGACTAGGATGGACTTCAACCAACCCGATCTAACTGTGGACTGGGAGTTAACACGTGTTGGGTCCAAATTTTGAACTCAAACATATCCCCCGCGGGGCCAGTGGGATGTCTCAAGCATAGTTAGCGTAGTCAGTTTCCATTTCAAACACAATTTTTTTCAAAAAATATTGATTTTTTGAAATCAGTTAAGAACTCCTAGTTTTTTTAAAAGATCTTTAAAAAATCGTATTTTTTTAATGGAACCGATATAAATATGTATTTTATCTTTTTTTCAAAAAAACTTCTGCTCTATGACTTTATTCTTCATTAACTTAGAATTATTGAATTTTGGTTTAGAGATAAATATATACCATAGGAGTAAATTAAACAAGTGTAAGAAAAAAATAGAAGCAATATATTCCCTAAAAAATAAGATATCAAAACGATCATATATTTCAAAATAATAGGTAGAGTTGAAAGACGAGTGACCAACGAAAAATCTTTTTTTCTCTAAACCATGAGTGTCACTATAAAGAGCAAGAGAGAGATTCAGTGGCACTAAATATTTAAGCAGCTAGAAATTTAGCCTGAGATTCAAATTTTTGGATGTACTTAAGCATTTTGTTGCTTTTTTTATATATAGAAAAGTTTGATTGATTTTATTTTTTTATTTTTTATTTCTTATTATATTGATATATACAACATAGCATTTTGGATGGACCGCAATTTTATATATTTGAGTCTTTATGTTTTGTTCTAGTTAACTGCAATCCTATACGGTAGTCTTTTTTGTTTTCTTTCTTCAGACAATAATCCTATACCTTGGTTTGCAATTCTTGTTAGTCACTATTGTAGTTCTTGTGTTTAGTATCGTTGTTGTTGTCCCAATAAATCCATGATATGTTGTGTTAGGAATTGTCATTGGATTTAAAGTTTAGGCAAAAATTTGTCAAATATTACTCTAGCAATATTAAGTAAGGACATAAAATTATTGTTAAATGGCTTTAAAGTATCTATACAAAGGTAAACGGTGTCATACAATCCCTATATAAAAATAGGGTGCAGTTTGTACAGAGCCGAGGCTCTAATCAATCAATGTAGAGCGCACCTTCAAATAGTGTCCACAAATGCGGCTTCAATATTGGAAATCTTTCTTTAATTATAAAATTTAAAACTTCCAAAATAGTGTAGATCGAGCAGGTCTATGAAAACTTTAAAATATTTAAAATTGACAGTCCAAAAATGTGTTACAAGATGCACTATTTCCAAAACTTGAAATTCATTTTTTTCTCAATTCCACGAGATAATCAATTTGAAAATATTTGGGCATTAAAACAACCTCTTCTAATGAAATTTTTGATGTAGGCTCTAATTTGATTTTTTGGAGCCTTGGCTCTATAAGAACTTTTTCGATAAAAATACCCAAGATTGGAACTATTTAACATGTCATGGTTTATTTTGTTCTAATTTCGAAGAATATTAATATTTAAAATGATATATTTGAGAAAAAATTAAAACTTTAATATATGAGATGAGAATTCTACTTTTTGAGATGCCAACTTTCAATTGGTTTGATTTAGTGAGAGAGAGATATGCATTGAATGGGTTTAGAGATAAAGATTGGAAGTATGATTTGTTTAGATATTAATATTTAAAATGATATATTCGAATCCCTGGACCCTCAAAAACATTCAAGCTTCTGCCTTTTTACTTTCCTGAACAATAAAGGATTGCAATGTCAGTAAGAAGCTTTGACTAGATTTGGATGATTGATGCTACGAGGAAAATAAATTCTATATTTTGAATGAATCTCAACACCAATAAGCCATTTTGTTGGACAACTTGAGGATGAAATGTTGTTCCATCTCGAGTAAGGAAATATCATACATTTTCGGGAGTTCATACCCTTGAACAACACCATTTCAATGATGGCAAATGGCCAACTGAGGCATGCTTGCCATAACATTCGAACCACATTAATGGAGTAATATGTTGTGTGATGTCCCACAAGGGCAGGCTAACAGCTGCATATTTTCAATTGCTAAACAAAAATATGCCACTGCCCAAAAGCATGTAAAAGTCGTGAAACTGCAAAAATTGAACCCTCAAAAGCCATCGTTGCCAACTCTCCTATGCCTCTCTAAGTCTTGGTCTGAAGACTGGACCCCTCAAGAAATTAAAATTGGGAGGTCCCTTAAGAGCACCATGTCTACTACTTCGCTTCTGATGCCTATCTTTCAGAGAATAGCTGGGCATGATTCCCCTTAGATCGGTCTTCCCAATTAAACCCATTGGCTTAAGTCTCATCCACATTTTGTTAATGAAAAGCACCATGATGAGCCTGGTTTATAAAAGAGGCAAATAAGTCACCCCTTTCTTCAAACTGTGGAGGCAAAATAGTGGGGTTTTCCTGAAATTTCAATTTTCTAACACTTAAATGCTCACTATCTGAAAATTGGATAGTTTATATTCAATCTGGAGACATTATTCTTTTTCAAGCGCATAGAGGGTATGGTACAATTAGGAATATTTTTTTTTATTAAGGCTAGACTGGGGGTTGAAGAGGTTACATCCCTAAAATTTTGGGCCCTAAAATCAATTCTAAGTGGGGTTTTACCCCAGGAAGTAAATGAACATTCCACTGCCGTGGAAATAGAATATCTTTTGGCATTAATGATCTCCATGTTTAGGATTATATTCCTAAATGTTTAGGTCCACAATCCATCTCAAAAAGAAATTTTAAGAAGATTCATTTCTACATACGAGTCCTAGGACTCGTAGAAAACCGTGTTTCCATAAATAGAGTAGCTGTTATTCCAGGGTTACAAAGACTTGGATTGCCCTTGTCCATAAACCATAGGGACCCTCTTTAAGTGCAGAATATATGGGGAAAACAACTGCTAACATGCCATTGACAACAATTAAAATACAAGAAGGCAACTGAATATACATATTGTTATGAATCAGTTCTACAGTGGCATACATCATTTCTAAAGATGTCTTTCCATTTGCAATTTCTATCCTTCGCATTATGTCAGGATATAGTCAATGAACTCCTAACTTACAAATGAAATCAGTGTTGAGGAAATGACCAAAAGAATCTTGTCAGTCGCCAGGTGCATGCAGACCACCCCCACATACAAATCCCCCATCAACTTATTAATATAATGGGTCTCTCGCTTGCACCAAAGAAACCCTTCACATGCATTATTTAAACATGCAACTACAACTTTCAATGTTTCTATTTTTTCACTGTGAAATGTCAACATACGTAAGTAAGCTTGGTTCACTATACAAGAACCTGTGATCTGGCAGCATTTCTTGAGCACTTTGTCCTTGGGCTTGCACTCAAGGGGCATGAGCAACCTTCTAAAAGCTCGAGGTCCTCCTCACATGTCAACATGCATGCCAATTCAGGATTATCAAGAAGCATCTTAGCAGTAAGGAATCCAGCTATGGTCCACGTCTGATACAATCGAGCCTGCTTCCCAATAAACCTAGCCGACCGAGTGTCATAGTACTCAGGCCACAGGTCTTTAGAAAGCCTCTTCTCAGCCACTGCAAGTGCTCTTTTAGCCATATCAGGTCTACCCATCTTGATACAAGCCGCAGTGAACTGTATATGAGGAAAGCAAACAAGTAAGCACAGAAACCATAGGATTGACAAAAACTTCCAGCTCCATAAATAAGGTTTAGAAATAGTGAGAAAAAACTCTCACACACCTGCCACAATAGAGTGGGCCACGATCCTGCATTATGGTATGACCAAGGGCTGCACCAGTAATACATAGCATTAGATGCAATGTAAAATCAATTATCAGCGGATTATCACTATCCTATCCTACTGATTTATCTTATTCTCAAACAATCCCTATGGCAAGACAATGCATTTAAAAGAAAGGGGCAATATTCAAATAGAAGTGTTTTATATATATATATATATATAGGGAATGTCTACAAAGAGACCATTTATCTTTTGTACATGGAGGCTACAATCATTCTTGTCCCTTAAATTTCAAAAAGGGTAGTTATAAAAGTGTCATTGAATAAACACAAAGTTCCAAAAAAAAAAAATTCTCATACTTCATGACTCACTCCAAGCCATCCAATTTGACAACTAATGAGTAAGAAGGATTGTGACCTCCATGTACAAAAGATAATGATCTCTTTGTAGACAATCTCATATCTCTCTCTCTCTCTCTCTCTCTCTCTCTCTCTCTCTCTCTATATATATATATATATATATATATATATATATATATATATATATATATATATATATATATATATATATATATATATATATATATATATATATATATATATATATATACGGAAAGGTTTCTATACTTCCCTTACAGCATAGAAGATACATATTATCCACCATTAAGCCATCCAATTTGGATCAAGTGAGCCACTGACCATTTGATCTAGATCCGACACTTCATAGTATTTCATTTTTTTGTTTTTTCTCTACAAATTGTATGAATATGAAATTTAGTATGTGCCATCTTCTCAATGGGGGCGCACCTAAAGAAAATATTGAAAAGAAATTTTTGAAAAAATATAATGACCAAAATACCCCTTGAAACTTTCATGGGTATTTTGGTTTTCATTTTATTGGGAATATTTTTTTAATTTTTTAGAGTGTGAGTTTAAGAGAGGAGTGGATGCCCAAAATTTAGAGTCAAAATATTTTGTATAAAAAATATTAAAAATAAAATAGTGTAGAGACGTGATATTGTGATTAGGGCCATGTCAGCCGTCTATTCAGAATGGACGGTTGGATAGGGGGAACTATATAAGTTTTATGCAGTAGGGGAAGCATAGAAAGCTTGTTCATATATATATATATATATATATATATATATATATATATATATATAATTATATGTAATTTCGGTATAAAAAATTCTTAGGATTAGCTGAAAACCTATTTTCATATCTAATTATAAATTTTAAAAATCTAAAAATGGTTAAAATCAAGTAGAGCTATAAACATATCAAAATCTTGAAAATGGACAGTCTAGATAATGTGTTGCAAGATGTACTATTTCTGGGACTCAAAATGTTTTTTTTTCCTTCATATTCATACATCTTGATGTTGAGATGATCAATTAGAGGACTTTCCAACATTGAAACAACATTCTCCGATGGATTTTTGAGGTGCATCTGTAATTCTACATTTTCAGGTTGCAACTTTATATAAACTTTTCCCTATATATATATATATATATATATATATATATATATATATATATATATATATATATATATATCCATTTTTCCATATGCAACCCTCAAAATGCCTATCCAAACAGGAATTTTGACCCCAAACTTTGGGAATGTTTTTTTTATATATATGTTGTTAACTGTACCTTTGGGAATGTTATTAAAAACACCAGACGAAGAACTTCCCAAGAAAAAAATTGATTTTGAGAAAATCTAGCCCTAGATCTACTAGCGCAACAAAACAGATAGCTGGCATCGATCCAAATTCTCTACGCTTAGAAAACTACTTTTGCTCCCCCTTTTATTTCTTTTCATGGGCATGTTTTTTGGGTCAAGAGGACATGTGTACAAATAGGGATTAAACAAATACAGCTAGCATCATCTTTTAGAGGGGTGCGGCGGGGTGGGGTGGCGTACTTCAACAACATCGATCTATGTGTCTTTGTGTGTATGCGTGCGTGTGTCTATGAGTGCGCTTGCATTGGTGGGGGCATGCATGTGTGGATGCGTGCGTGCATTGGAAAACTTACTATACTTCCTTACCCACTTCCTTACCCAAATATATTTTTCCTACATCCCTCATCTCTCAGCCATCCGATCTGAATGGACGGCTGAGACTGCCCAATTCCAGTGCCACCTATACATTGCTCTAATTTTAATTTTTTTACACAAACCATTTTAACACCAAATTTGAGGCATCCACTCCTCTAATAGACTCGCACCTGCAAAAAACATAATAACAAATTCCCAACAAAATAAATGACCAAAATACCTCTGAAAGTTTCTGGTCATTTTATGTTTTGGAAATATTTTTTAAAAGTTTTTTAGATACACCCCATTGAGATGATAACACGTCCCAAATTCCATATTCATATGTTTTTGTTGAAAACAAATTGAAAATAAAATACTCTTAAGACATCAGATCTAGATCAAACAGTCAGTGTGGCATTGAAGATGAAGCCATCCTAGCCATCCATTCAGATCGGGCAGCTAGGAGATGGGGGATGTAAGGAAAATATATATGGGTGGGGTAAAAAAATGAAAAAAAACACCACCATTATTTTCTTAATATCAGGATGTTTATTCCTACTTTTTGCACACATCTTCTAGACCTAAGACCTAACAAACACCCCCTGAAAAAAAAATGAAAAGAAAAAACTAAAAATTGGATTTTTTTGAGGAGAGAGAAATTGGGGCAGTGTCAGTTCTCTGTTTAAATGCGTCCAATTATTTTTTTGGTTCATCTTTTTCTTTTTTGGAATGTTAACTTGGGACCTAGTGAGAATGGAACTCTAGGCATCACCTTGTGGAACCCACAACCTTGACTCCTCTGCCTAGTGCTGTTCTCAAAAAATTGAATTTGTTCATCTAGTATTTTCAGGACTATTGACAAATTTTGGGGTCAAACAAATTCAGAAATAGGAGTGGCATCAAGGCTAGCGAACTTAGGGGTAGGCTAACATAAAGTATCTTGCGTTATATATATATATATATATATATATATATATATATATATATAGGGTGCGGTTTCTATAAGGATGCAACTTTAAACAATCCAACCAAGGCGCACCATAAAATTTTATCATAGCATGTAATTTTGTTATATAAAATTCTTAGTATTATCTTAAAATATATTTTCATACCTAATTAGAAAATTTTAAATTCCAAAAATGGTTAAAATCAAGTAGATCTATAAATATATGAAAATCTAGAAAATGGACGGTCTAGATAATGTGTTGCAAGATGCACTATTTCCATGACTCAAAAACATTTTTTTTGTCATATTCATACATCTCAATGTCGAGATGATCGATTAGAAGGTTTTTTCAACATTAAAACAACATTTCCAATAGATTTTTGAAGTGCATATGTGATTCTACATTTTAAGGTTGAAATCTTATATAAATTTTTCCCATATATATATATATATATATATATATATATATATATATATATATATATATATATATAGGGAGTTGATTCAATACACCCACTAGTTGACCGCTACAGTAAATTCCAATGGCCCAGAATGAATCTAAACCGATCTGACAGTCACGACCTCTTTTCGTGTTTGAATTTTAATTTGTTTCTATAAATCCAAATCACTTGAAATTGTAGGTGTATGTTTTTCTCATCAAGGCGCACCTAATAAAAATATAAAAAAAATAATCCATAAAACATAAATTGACCAAAATATCCCTGAAACTTTACAGGGGTATTTTGGTCAATTTTTTCATGTAAAATAATTTTTTTATAGTTTTAGAAGCTACTTTTTATGTACACACACTCTAAATTTCAGATCATTCCGATTTGTAGAAAAAAAATGAAAATTCAAATACTATCGAACATCCAGGATCGTCTGATCGGCGTTTACTGTAGCAGTACGCCATTGGGCTGACAAGATTTTTTCCCCTATATATATATATATATATATATATATATATATATATGGTGCGGTTTGTATAGAGCCAAGGCTCTAAACAATCAAAGTAAAGAGCACCTTCAAATAGTGTCAAGAAATGTGATTTCAATACTCAAAATCTTTGTTATATCCTTAAAATATATTTTCATATTTAATTATAAAATTTAACGCTTCAAAAATAGTATAGATTGAGCAGATCTAAGAAAAGTTGAAAATCTTGAAAATTAACGTTCCAAAAATGTGTTACATAAGATGCCCTATTTTCAAAACCTGAAATCCATTTTTTTCTCATGCCATGCATCTTGATGTCTAGATGATCAATTTGAGGATATTTGGGCTCTAATTTGATTGTTTAGAGCCTCGGCTCTATAAAAACTTTTTCCATGATTGTTGACAAGTTTTAATAGAAGTTAACTACTTGAAGTTAAAATGTTGGCATGTGAAACAAGAGTAATGTCTATAGTGTCTAGAACAAGGCTAAAATCATGGACACCCCAAAGTATTTATTAAGCTACAGAGTACAGAGCCTCTGAAGTGATTGAAAGAAAAAAGCTTTGTGATATACCTCAGAAACCAGAAATCTCAACTTAAAACCTAAAGTCATAGGCGTTTACTATACTGTACTCCATCCTCCTAAGTTACCTAAGCTAAAGAACAGCCCAGAAGTATAAATACAAAGAAAGTACAACAAACACCACAGGTGCAAGGTAAACAACATGGCATAGTCTTAACCAATGTACACAGTGTGGAATAGTCTCATCCACCATGAATTTCCAGCGACATGGTAGATATTAGTTGGACCCAGGTGAATATCCTGGAGAAATATCCGATGTCTGTATCAGGAGGACAGTGGTTGTCTATGTGATGTATGATATATTTTCCCATAGACCAACTAGTACATATCTAAATCCAGCCCTTGTAACAACTAATTTTCCAATAAATTCTACATATTGTTGAGCATTTTTTTGGGGAAGGAATCTGTGACATGGAGCTTCAGAAAGAATTATTTAGGTCATAATACTGATGCCACAGAAAAGGTTTAGCTTAAATGGTATCCCAAGAACCAAAAACCTCTATATGGGCATACCAGTGAAGGAATGGTTCAAAGGCATGCTTACCAATCCCATGTCCTAGAGATGGCCTAAAGGCAAGCTCTTATATCTGTCAATTTTTTCATTCTTTTAATAACCAACCACATTCAGTTTTATAATAACCCACCTGACATTTTTAATCAAGCAATAAAAGTAGGTCAGTCAAGGGGAACTTACGTGTTCTTCGGGTCACTGCCAGTGATTATACGCCATTCCTCATATTCAAGAGCTGGAAAGCATATCTTCAAGGGCATCTTCCCCACAAGGTCATCCCATTTGCTCTCAATAAGGTTAAGAATAGATTCGGCCTGCTCTGGAGTAGTCAAGGAGGAGACTATTGCCCACAGGTTGCCAAGTGAAAAGAACCTGAAGTCCATGTGAGCAGGTTGCAAATTGCCAATCAGATAACCCCCTTTATCAGGAATCCACTCCACAAGCCAAGAGGGAATTTGCTCAGGATAAATATTGAACTTGTTAACAGCATCATGTGAATACTCTTCTGTCTTGTAGCGATATATCTCATTTATCTTCTTCATATCCACCCAATAGTACTCTCTAATGTGGAATGACAATGCGCTAAGCCTGTTATTTACAGCTCGCATCAGGTTTTTTGTCCCATCATTGATTGTGATCATTTCTCGTGCACATCGAAGGGCAGAGTAGAACAGAGCCTGTGAACAATAAACATCAGTTAAACAAGATGAGCACCAAAACTAACTTAGATTTTATTGTTTGAACTTTAGGATATAATTTTTATTAAAAAAAGGAGTAGAAAGTACCAAAAATATCTTGCAAAAGACGTTTCATGCCTATTCGAGAATTTGGAAAATGTTAATTTGATTATATCTTTCACTGTCACTCTTAAGTCTCAACATATCAGTAAGATAATAAGTAAATGATCATCTTCTATCAATCCTTATTTCATTGAGATTGGCAATTGAAACAGATTATTTCACAGAAAAACAAAAACCTCTTCTTACAGAATATCCTTTTATAGCCTTTCACTTCCAACTGCCAAACACTACGGCACCCAAATATGAGGAGGGCGGAGGTCCTAGGTGCCTGTCGCCTTTGCGAGACAAGGCGCCTAGTGCAGGGACCCCTAAAGGTGCCCACTAGGAGGCCAAGGCACTTCCGGTATACAACTAACCCCTCTTCATTGTTTTGGAGCTCCTCAATTATTAGGCACCTGCCTAGATGGCGCATCTGCCTTCCAAACACTAGAAGAAATTGCTCTTGCTTGTTTCCTTCATAAGGTGGCTTTCATGGATTGCACATGAAATTCGGGAAATTTATAAAATCATAGCTAAGACTTGAACTATCTAATATCCCGGCCATATCTTCTGATTTATTTCAAATAGCCTATCATTCTTTTGATCAAATTTCAAATAGCCCATTGAGTGACGCGTCATTATGGGTTAAAAATTATCAAATCACACCTGTGATGAAATATTAAACAGTTCAACTTTAGGGTAAGATTTGGTAAGTCATCCTTAAAATTTTGCTATTAAAAAAATCCAATTACATTTTAACAACAATTTACTCATAACCAATAACCCACAAGTCCAATGCTTCCCCTACAGGTAAAAAATCCTCGTGAAAGAAGTCCATCCACCATATCGAAACCCTAACAATGAGGAAAAGAAGGGGAAAAACAGATGAAACAACAGAAAGATCTATAATAGTTATTCTACTGGCCTTGAGCATATAAAAATGCACCCCATTCAATTTTCCCAAAGCATGCGAGGGAATTATTGAAGAAAATGTGATCGATGTGAGCAAGCATTAACATCATTGTATTCAAACACACTTATAAATATTGTTATCTTCATATGCATGTATCTTCATTCCACTTATTATAGCTTGAAATAAAACTCTATAGCTCCAAACAAAAGTCAACTTCCTGCTCCAAACTCCAAATCCTTTTCTAATTTCTAACTGCTGTAAATCCAATGCATGGAAAATTTACATCTGTACATGAAAGTTCACTCTTTTGTAATACAAGAAAATTTCTTTGTTCTGTGAACTTCATGAAATGGGAAAGTAAATACAAAGTTGTCCAACCCTTAATGGACAAAACCTCTTGAATGCCATGTCTAATAGACTAAATTTTAAAAAAATAATGCTATACGTGAAAAAGCATTTTTTTTGTATTAATACATTTCTATCAGAAAGAGAAATGCAAAGCTTTTGTTTAGTATCAAACCAAATAACTATTTCATGTCTTCACAAATGGGATGATTTTACTCATATGTCATGCAAGAGGCATACTAAATTTAGTATAAAATCAAAGAGCAAAAGTAAATCTCCCAACTATATGTATATTTAGTCTCCACCATCAGTTCTCAATGATAAGCGAGGGAGACTGCACAAATTGCTATATGTTGGTACCATCTCCCAAATGTCAAACCGTCAAAATGCACACATATGTTCACATGTTTTGCCACCTCAATTTTACATCCAAGTTTATCCTGTGTATTTAACTGTCTCTTGATCCTTGATTAACATTCACTTTCTTTATAGTTTACAACTGAAGCTTCTAACAGCACTGAGTAATACTAAGCACAGAGCATCACACACAGCTATAATATCCCCCCAATTGCTTCTACAGGAACCTCAGTTGCTACAGCCTGATTATTCGCACCAAAACACTGATGCTAGAAAGAAAAGGTGAAAGAAAAGGTGATGAAGTTACGACAACAACACTCAACACTACACCTGAACACAAATATCGGGAGCCTTGAAACATAACTGAAAAATCTCATAAATACAGCAACACATTGAATGGTTAGGAATCGACAATTCAGGACAGCTCTTACAGAAACATTACGGTTTCAAAATTGCTCCAAACTCATCAAAAATAGCTCTAGATAAGAAAAATGTCCAAGCCGAACATAGGAGTTAAAGTTTATATTGATGAGAGTGGTTGTTACGAATTTGTGTCTTTATGTTAAAGAATATAATGAAAAAATAATTTGGGGAACTTACAATGCCTCTTTGATCTTATCTTCTAGGAAGATCCTTAGCCTACTGCTCATAGACTTCAACAACTATAAATAATCCCAAAGAAAATAAAACTTTATAATAAGTTAAGAACTAGACATTAGGCCTTCTCTCCTTTGGGACAATGTCACACATTTTGTACCAAAAAAAGAATTTGGGAAACTTATTTTTGCTCTTTGATTTCATCTTCTAAGAAGTGCCTTAGCCTACAGGCCACAGCTTTCAACAACTATAAATAATCCCTAAGAAAATAAAAACATTAAAGTGAAGTACTAGACATTACACCTTCTCTCCTTTCGGGACAATGACCTACATATTTTGTTATTGACTGTGCAAATGTCTCTATCTTCCAAATACTTGGGGCAAATTAATGTATAATGTACAGCTCTTAAATGACAGTTTAGTGAGTAGTTAATTCTGAAAAAAAGAGTTCAAACTAGATAAATCGTAACAGGTCAATTTAACCAACTAATACACAGAATATTATGGATGAACAACAATTACTACCATGAATAAAAGCCTTCAACTGCTATCTCTAGCATTTAAAACCCCATAATACAGAGACTGAAGTTCCCATGAATCTAAAATGCATAATATTCAATTGCACACCCAATGAATTGGAAAGTTTCCCTATGATGACCAGTCTCCATGCACAGAGCATGCTCTAAGGCATGCCTCTCCAACTCAATCAACATATTGGAATGTTAGTGAACAAATCAGAGACTAGGATGCATCCATCCTAAAATGTAGAATATTTCTAGTATTCAAAATCATCCTCTTTTTATTTTACTCAAATTCGTAAAATGCACAACCAACTGATGACCACAGAGCAACTTATAATACTCAAATTCGTAAAATGCAAAAAGAACTAAAAAGAAAACCTATGGTGTTACATAAGGTCCAGATTAAAAAATGGCAAATACACAGATTTAAATGGCCAAATGAGCAATCATATTATGACCTATATAATGCAATGTAGGCCCCAACTTACTTGAATCTCAAGAGGATGTCCATGGATACCCATCCTCCGATCTATCATGCATGAACCATCTGTCACTAGCAGAGTTGGGAACATGTCAAATCCATCTGCCAGGCATAAATTCAAGATCAACTTGATACCTGTTTGAACATCTACCCTTTCTTGCAGTGCATAGTCACCGGTTAACTTTCCATAAGCCCTCAACAAGATGATCCACCAAAGGCCTGCCCATGAGGAAAGATAAACCTTTAAGAGATATATATCTTTGACATTGACAAGACAAGATGCATAGAAGAAGAAAAATGTCGCTGCTACCAACCAGAATCAACAGGCGCAACACGACCAATGGCAGACTCGCCGAAATCTGGATCTAATATCTCTTCAAATGCTTCATGGCTCCCATCAAGAGGGACAGTTCTCACTTTGAAACTTGCCGGCATCAACCCCTGCCCTGGGCTATAACAGTCCACAGTTTTCTCCCAGCTCTAAACAAAAACACAATTGCATGAATATTCCGTCTTATGATCAAACATTAATTAGCTTAGGCTCTAATGGAAAATTGAAAACAAAGAAAAACATTCCAATACAAAGTCTGACAAGGCTAAGCAGCAAGGATGACCATGACAAGCCACATCCATAAAAGGCAAATTTAAAAGTACAGACAGGATTTGCAAAGACTCAAATAAGCGAAACCAGAAAATAGCCCCATAATACTCAACACCTAGTTGTCTGTATCATTTTGCAGATTCTGAGGTAGAGAAGAAACTACAGAATGGAAATATTCTGCTAGGATTGGAAGCTTTAAAGCAAGTATTGCTCAGTAAAATCTCTTTAGTTCTTCCAGCTTCAGTAGTTTTCTGGCTCTTGAGGAGTCATTTATGAGATTTCATGTAACTAGTCCAAGTTTTGAAGTTGAATCACTCCTAAGTTTCCACATTCCAAGACAATTGTTAGAAACTATCGATAATACCAATCCTCTGAATATACACTTCGATTAGAAAAAAAACCCACAGGGAATTGTATACGAGAACAACATTTTCCATTGCCATAAAAAGCTTTGGGTAAAATTCTTTCTAAGCTGCTCCAACTTGCAGAAATAGAAAAAGTAATATTTCAGGAGAAGTTTCACTGTGGTATAAACACAATGAACTCTAAAGAGCATTTTGATGTTGACTAGCATGAATTTGTGTAAGGACAGTTGCATTTTAAAAATAAAATGGAGAAAGGAGAAAAAAGAAACCTGAAAGTTTTTGCAAACTCACCACCTCCAATAGTATGACAGAAATTCAATTGAAAGTAGAGCACGGTAATATCTACACAGTACACAACTTCAGTAACATAGATTTGAGGAAAAAATCACAAGAAAAACAAAACAAAAATAATAAAATAAGATAAGGTCTTCAACTACTATATCGTCGTCATCATCATAGCCTTTTCCCTATTAATTGGGGTCGGCTACTATATCATGCATATGAACATATCATGCATAGAAACATTCGCTATCACAAATTCATATCAACATAGATGCAAGCTTCAGATTCAACTAAAAGAGAAAGAAAGTCCATCTCGACACCATGTTTTATTACTAAACGAAAAATGTAGAAGTTAGAATATGTGAATTCGTACCAATATAGTGCAAACACACATGAACAAAAATGCACGAGTACCCGCACACACTCACACACACACGCACAAACACACACACGCACACATGCACACACACGCACACACACACACAGCAAGAGAGAGAGTGATCTATGAATGACACAAACTCCATTAGTATAAAGCACTATTGAGTAGCTAATTGCAGTGATCTGTTTGATAAATCTATCGCAAAAGGGCACGAAATTGCAGAAAGTATGTTAAGAACACCATTTTCCACTACTACAACAAGGATATGGTCAGAACAATTCCAAAGCAGAATTGTAACTCCAGAAAGAACTAATAAGAAACAAAGAAAAATAATAAAGCCGTCGGAATATTTCTGTAAAACCACCAATATTCACCTCCTATGACTAGCAGCCATATGTTAAGTAGCATAGATCCATATCAAAATAATATAAAATTTAAAAACGCAATAATGGGGAGAGTAAAATTTCACCTGCAACTGCAATGTGTGGAGAAGAAAATTCCTAACAATCTCCCTATCCCCTTTGAGCAAATATGCCAAAGCTGAAGGCACAAAATCCCTAATAAAGACTTGATCATAATTCAGTGGTGAATTATCAGCTGGATTATTAGCTGCCACTGATCCAATAGGACTCCCACAATAATTCACAACCGCAGCATTCAACAACCTCCAAGCCTCCTTCTCAATCGCTGACTCCTCCCTCTCTATAGAAACCCTATTTTCTTCAACGCCTCCTGAAACTTCAGGTGCCCTAATCTCTTCGAATCTTACATGATCACCAGAAGCTCCTGTTTCTTCACTACTTTCGGAACTATTGAAAGACCTAATTTCTTCAGAATCCCTCAAATCATCAGACTCTTGAACACAACTATCTGATTTACCACTAACTCCAGGGTTTTGTTCCTCGATTTTCTCAATAACCAGGGGCTTAACACCAATTCCCTGAACATAGATGCTTTCGAAACCCTGATTGCCTGTATGCTGCTCAGCAGTGGTGGAGTTACATCGAATTTCTGATATGAAAAAGCGCCTTTTTGGAGAAAAATTGGAGTGATAGAAAGAAACCTTAGCTCCCTGAGAGAGACCTTCAGTTAAATGATATGGCCTTCGACTTGAAGGGAAGAACCAGTGATGGCCACCAAATATCCTCTTTTCAGGTGAATATGACATCGTTTTACTGTGAAATTTGCAGTTTCCAATCGATTTGGGAACAGCTTTTGATGAGAATCCCGTTAGAACAGAATTACACCTAATCAACATCCTACAACAGGGTTTCGCAGTCAATAAACCCATCGAACTGCTCGTATTCATATCACGAGAAGAAGAAACCCAAATCCAAATTAATAATCCCTATACACTCTCTATCTATAAATGTATATACAGTGCCCTGTTCTCCTCAAAAACCAGAGATACAGAGACTTCAGAAAACAAAAGCAAATGAAAATCTTGATAATTTAGAGAGACCAATGGTAGAAAATTGACGAGCTTATTTCAAATTTACAGTAAATGAACAATTCCGAAAGAAGAACGTAAAACAAATGAGGTTCTATATATATCTGCAGAGGAATCGGAGGAGAAAAGCAAAAGACAACCTGGAAAAACTGGAAAGGCTAGAGAGAGAAAATGATACTAATGGTGCGTTTGTTTCAAACTTACAGAACAAAGGGATCAGAGAAATGGGGTTTCTTTACAGTTACACAGAGAGATTCAATAAGAAAAATAGAAGAATCGCTGCAAAACCTAGTGAGGAAAAGGAATTGATACAATAGATTTGTGTAAACTTGTAGATAACGATAACATGAATATCAAGATCCGATTGCTTGCAAATTGAAACGTAGAGAGACGAAAAGAAAATAGAGTTTGGAAGAAATGGTGGAGACATGAAAACGTTTTTTAATAGAGGAAAAAGAGGAAAGCGCCTGGATATTACTCGTACACGATGCAGTTTTTGTTGCAAATGTACACGCATATATATATATATGCCCTACACATTTATCAAAATGACAGTATGTCCTCATCAATTAGAGGCAATTGTATACAATTAAGTTTACCCGATCTAAAATAATTGTGAAAAACATTAACACCATGATGATGACGATGATGTATATGGTCAAATATTTTTCTTGTAAAAATTCTTAATGACATCCAAAAATATAAGTTATATGTAAGCTAGCTAAAATTATGGATACTCCAAGAATTGAAGGCGGCAGACAATAGGATAGTGAGCTTTGGAAGTAAAAGAAATGATATAAAATGCTAGTAATGTAAAAAACAAAAATAAAAAAATAAAAATGAAATGCTAGTAATGTAAAAATAAAAAATAAAAAAAAAATGAAATGCTAGTAATGTAAAAAATAAAAATAAAATAATAAAAATGAAATGCTAGTAATGTAAAAAACAAAAATAAAAAAATAAAAATGAAATGCTAGTAATGTAAAAAAACAAAAATAAAAAAATAAAAATGAAATGCTAGTAATGTAAAAAATAAAAATAAAAAAATAAAAATGAAATGCTAGTAATGTAAAAAACAAAAATAAAAAAATAAAAATGAAATGCTAGTAATGTAAAAAACAAAAATTAAAAAAATAAAAATAAAATGTATGAGAAAGAAAGGTTTTCCATGAAACCCGAGGGATGCATATTCTCTTATGGACGAAAAAGAAGAGAGACCATTTAAATTTTGAAAACGAACGTGACCAATAGATACTACCACAAAAAATGTTAATAGAGAAAATAATTTGTCATAATTTCAGCTAATCATTTCAAATTTCATATGTAGACATTTTTTAAATGGTGTAGTTTGTATAGGGCCTAGGTCCTAAACAATCAAAGTAAGACGCGACTACAAATAATGTTGAAAATGTGATTCTTATTACTAAAAATCTTTATGATTGCTTAAAGTTTTATTTTCATCTTTAATTATGAAATTTAAAGCTTAAAAAATAGTGTAGATTGAATAGATCCATAAACACTTGAAAATCTAAAAAATTAATAATCCGATAAAAGCATTAGAAGTGCACTATTTTAAAATCTTGAAATTCATTTTTCTCATGTCCATACGTCTTGAGGTTGAGATGATCTATTTGAAAATTTTGGAGCATCACAACATCTTCTAATGAATTTTTTGATGCGTGCCTTGGAGTCTCATCTTCATATAAATTTTTGCCTTTTCTAAAATAAGGGTTCGTTTGGAAAAGTTTTAAATGGTCTGGGTGCTGATGCCATTTCCAAAAAAGGTAGGTCAGACATTTTCAAATCATTTTCCCGGGTTTGAAGGGTTCAATTTTGCCGGTTTCAGTTGAGAAGCCGCCAGGTCGAAAATAAATAAATAAATAATAAAAGGCAATAAAAAAGGTCGGGCCAACACGTCCTAATAGACTCATCCACAACCGCGGCCCATACCATACTGTTGAAGGTCCGGGACGAGACGCCCCGCCCATTGCCAATCCTAGCGTAGTTCCACTTTTTATGTATTTTACGGTCCTATATACGCGTGTATTTGTTTTACGACAAGGCACAGACGTACGCGGTTATCACTCCACGTGGCAGTCACTGCAACGCTTTGCTAAAGCGTCCTCCATTTTGCTCGTGTGAATATTTGACGTGGAGGAATACTTGTTATTTGTGCACCTGCTGACGAGGAAGATAGACACCCGGTTAGATATTAAAATGGGGAGAATTATCTAATATAACGGTTGTATTAAAGTATAATAAAACGACCCTTTTAAAAAATAATGTTTGTGGTATTTGTATGATCTCAAATTTTGTACGCATATTCTCTTCATCTCAATATTCAATCACTAAAAAAAAAATTTCAATTTGAACTTTAGATATGGTTAAAATGAGTCTTTTCCAAAAATGAATCTAGACCATTTATTTTGTGAATTTCAATATATTAATAGCCTTTATAAAATTAAAATCATTTTTTTCTTTTCTAATATTTTTCATCTAATGATAATAAAGTCATCCAAAAAAATTGGAAAAGAAAAAATCCTTCTAAGACCTAGATCTAAGCATCTCACCAAAATGAACAGTCTGTGTTAATTGGGCTAAAAAAATACTTTTTAGGTTGTGTTTTTTATTTTTTATTTTTATAATTGTTCATTAGAATGAAAAGAATGCATATTTCAAATTTTAGATCAAATAAATAGCCATAAAATGATTTTTTAAGGTTATTGTATCATATTATTGTACTACGGTTGCATAAAATCATCGCCCTAAAATGGGTGCAACCTTCTTTATCAAATTTCCATCCTTCCAATTAGCCTCAAAGGGTGATGCACAATGGACAGATGACATTGTCGACATGGTCAATTTCCTCGAATTATTAAGTGAAAAACGGCCGATCAAGGTTTAAAAAAATAGATCGGTGACTAGAATAGGTGTCGGAGAATCACTGAAATCGGTAACTTTTGTCTCATTTTTTTTAAAAAAATCACTATAAATCTCTAAAAATAATATTCTTTTAGTTTCTAAAAAAATTTAGGAGTGTGCTTTCATTATTTTGTAAAAATAGGTGAACATTGAGATGTTGTTTTTCTGTTTGGAAGCCTGTATAATTATTTATTATAATATTACATCAAAATAATTTAAAAATATTAGAACACACTTCCATATTATAAGATTAAATAAATAATTTCCCATATAAAGTAAAATTAGTATCACATGAAAGTATAAAATATTTACTAATTCATTTTACTGATCCAAAATTATTACAACCTAACTAACTATAATATTATATACTGAAATTGTTTATTTATATTTTATAATTATTTTAGTATACAAATAAGAACAAATCTAATATATATTGTAGTATCCTGTAATTTTAAAAATCTTATTTACAACTATAAGAAAAATAATGGATTACATAATTTATAATACAAATAAATTAATATATAAAACACAATATTTGGTTATCACTATATAATTATCAATTCTAATATTATAATAAACATGATTAAAAAATTATTAAAAAACGCTTCCATATCATATAATTAAAAACAAAAATAAAACGGCTATAAATTTTAATGTTATGACTTTAAAAAAATCAAAAAATTATTTTTACCCTAAGAAATAGAAAAGACATCAAAATTTTAAAAATAAAAAAAAAATGCCTCAAAAAGTTGTTGTACAATATGATCCTACAATAACATAATTGCCCAATTTCCATATAAAACATTTAGTACAATAATGTTTTTCTCGTCTACAATAACATGAAGGTTGTGTTGGATTTGGTGCTATCCAAAATCACCGACATAAGGAAATATCATATTTTGTGAAGTTGATATTAATATTGATAAGTATCCTAAAAGAATTAGAAATCCAATAAGTTTAAGACACTTAGATATATCTCTTGGTTTTAAGATCTATGTAAGATCTAAATGAAGTTTCATATTTAGTATAGAGTCTAAATCTTATATATATGGGATAAAAGTGCAGAGAATTTCTGTGCTTTATTTGGGTCACCATATAAGAATGATGGTTCTTCTAGAGAGAGAAAGGGGCAGAACCTCATGTGCTTAGGATGCAAAGTATCATCTTAAAGAGAAGAGTGATTCCTATTACAAGAAACATTGTGATGATGCATCTTTTAGACTCCCAAAGATTGAGAGGTTTGTTTCTTGTAGATAAACGGTTCCCGTTGATATTTTGGCTGGTTTTCCCATTGAAAGGGGCAGAACCTCATGTGCTTAGGATGCAAGGTATCATCTTAAAGAGAAGAGAGCTTCCTATTAAAAGAAACATTGTGATGATGCATCTTTTAGACTCCCAAAGATTGAGAAGTTTGTTTCTTGTAGATAAACGGTTCCCATTGATATTTTGGCTGGTTTTCCCTTTTAGTTAGAGATAGAGTCAGTTTTTTGTTAGTCTCGTGCCTCTATCTGGTGTTGTCGCTAATGGTTGCCAGAAATAAAGAGAACGACGGGAGATTGGTTTAAAAGGGTTTTGCTCGTTTGTGCTTTTGTCGATGTTTGTTCCAAAATCTTTGATGTAACTTTCATTGGTATAGTGGATTTCAGTTTCTCGTGTAATGAATGTAGCCCTTTTGAGATAAACCACGTAGATCTTTGTATTCTTGTAGTATGTATTTTATATTTTATTTATCGTACTTTATTTGTCAAAAATCAACCCATCGGGTTTAAAGCTTTTGCAGACAATATGTTTAATATTATTATTATTATGCATGGTTGATATATTAATAGGATATGAAAAATTCCAGTGTCATTAAGGTAGAGCATTTTTGTGCCACTTCTCCATTATGTTATATCCAGTATATTAAATTCAATGCCCCGATCAAAATATAAACCATGTGGCATATAAGTGGAGAGAGAAAGAGGGAAATGAAGAAGAGAAAAAAAGTTGTTGAAATTTTATACCCCGATCAAAATATAAACCAGGCATATAAGTGGAGAGAGAAAGAGAGAAACGGAGAAGGTCGTAGAGAAAAAAAAACAAACAAATCCCTTGTCAGGGATTCTATAAGGAAAAATGCCATATAAAACGCTAATAATGCGAAAACCGCATGTGTGAGCGTGGCAGTGTAACTGGTTCACGTGGCATTGGGTAGCGTGCAAAGCTTGGTGACGTCATCAAGTGCACAGTTTAAAAAGTATCCGGTTAAATCCTATTTTCTTCATGGAAATCGGATGTGTCTTGGCGATACCTAATCCCAGATCACATGATTTCAAATCGGGTCACTAATTTTTAAAACACTACAAATTTTTTCGTGAAAACGGGATGGGTTTGGGCGAAACCTAATCCGGATCGCATTATTTCACTGATTTTTAAAACACTACAAAACGACTATATGTCGATAACATGATTTCAGATCTGTCGGTACTTCATCGACTATATGTCAATACCTAATCCAGATCGCATGATTTCAAAAGGTCACTGATTTTTAAAATACTACAAAACGACTATATGTGAAGTTCTACGATATTTCATCTACGGCTTTCTCATTGTTCAAAGTTGATCACATATCACCGTTTGGCAATACCTAATCCAAATAGCATGATTTCAAATCGGGTCGCTGATTTTTAAAACACTACAAAACGACTATATGTCCACACCTAATCCAGACCGCATGATTTTAGACCGGTTGGTACTTCATTGACTATATGTCGATACCTAATCCGGATCACATGATTTCAACGGGTCACTGATTTTTAAAACACTACAAAACAACTATATGTGAAGTTCTACAGTACGTCATCTACAACTTTATCACCGTTCAAAGTTTATCAGTCATCACATATGTGAAGTTCTACGGTACTACAAAACGACTATATGTGAAATTCTACGGTATTTCATCTACGGCTTTCTCACTATTCAAAGTTGATCACATATCACCGTTTGGCAATACCTAATCCAAATAGCGAGATTTCAAATCGGGTCACTGGTTTTTAAAACACTACAAAACGACTATATGTTCACACCTAATCAGGACCGCATGATTTTAGACCGGTTGGTACTTCATTGACTATATGTCGATACCTAATCCGGATCGCATGATTTCAACGGGTCATTGATTTTTAAAACACTACAAAACAACTATATGTGAAGTTCTACGGTACGTCATCTACAACTTTATCACCGTTCAAAGTTTATCACTCATCACATATGTGAAGTTCTACGGTACTACAAAACGACTATATGTGAAGTTCTACGGTACTTCATTTACGGCTTTATCATCGTTTAAAGTTTATCACACATCACCGTTCAAAGTTTGACTACATGTGAAGTTCTACGGTACTACAAAACAACTATATGTGAAGTTCTACGGTACTTCATCTATGGCTTTATCACCGTTCAAAGTTTATCACATATCATCTTTCAAAGTTTATATACTACGGCTTTATCACTGTTCAAAGTTTATCACACATCACCGTTTAAAGTTTATCATCTACGGCTTTATCACCGTTCAAAATTTATCACAGATCACCGTTCAAAGTTTATTACACAGTCACAGATGTTTGATAGTATTTGAATTTTTATAATTATTGTACTAATCATTACAGATGTATGATAGTATTTGAATTTTTATAATTATTATACTAATCAGATTTACCTAAAATTTGGGTTGTATGTACATGTGACCAAGTCGCACCAAAATAAAATATTGAAAAAATAATAGTCATAAAATAAAATAATAAAAGTACCCCTGAAACTTTATAGGGGTATTTTATGTAATTTTTATCATTCAAATTATTTGTTTTATATTTTATTCATGTGCATCTCACTAAGGCGCGTACACCTACAAAATTTCAGATCATTATGATTTGTTAAAAAAATATATTAAAATTTAAGTACTATCAAACATCTATGAAATTACCCATTTTGGTATTCTACCAGAAGATGTAGTTTTGGTGTTACAAGCTCATGACCTAAAAATATGTTTCCATCCCTAAATGTGAAATTTAAAACTCAAAAAAATACTATATATCGAATAGATTATAAATACTTGAAAATCTTAAAATAGATGGTCGAGATAATGTGCTACAAGATATGCTATTTTTTAAAATTTTGAAATATTTTTTCCTTTATATTCGTAGATCTAGACGTCGAGATGATCAATTGAAGACCTTTTTTACATCAAACAACAAAGATAACACCTAAGATAATATAGCAACAATATAAAAGGTATCCCAAAATGGTTAACAACTTGCAATTAGTTGCCTAAAAGCTTAGAGGACCTTCTAAACTCTCCTCCTTTCTTTTCCTTTGCTTTAATAAAAAGCAAATCGTAAGTGCAGTGCAACTTGGTCAAAGGCATTGGGGGAGGAGGGTGATAGATGCTTGTCATTTGTGTAATTTGGACAAGAAGGTCGCGAACAAAGCAAAACGTGTGACATGAAGTGGCACATGTTATGTGTGCGAGCAAAGGTCTATTCGGATCGGACAAGGACAACATGTGTGGGAGCCCTTCAATTTTATTTTTGGCATATTTATCCATTTGGAAAATTATTATCTAAGGGATCAAAACTCTTTATAAAGTATTTAAAAGGACTGTTGTAAACACTAAACGATTTATTTATGTTCTTTAGAAGAATTTATACATAAATCTAGTTTTGTTTTTAAAGAGTAGTCCAATATATTTTATTTTGGAAAAAGTTTATATAGAGCTAAGGCTAAACAATTAAATTAAAGCATACCTCAAAAATTAAATTAGAGCTCTAAACAATTAAATTAAAGCCCACCTCAAAATTTTTACTAGAAAAGGTTATTTTAATGTCCAAATATCCTCAAATTCATCATCCTGACATCAAGATGTATGGACATGAGAAAAAAAAATAGATTTCAAGTTTTGGAAATAGTACATCTTGTAACACATTTTTTGGTTCATCAATTTTCAAGATTTTCAAGTTTTCATAGATCTGCTTGATCTACACTAGTTTTGAAGCTTTAAATTTTATAATTAAAAATGAGAATATATTTTAAGGCTATCACAAAGATTTTTTATATTGAGATTACATTTCTTGATACTATTTGAAGGTGTGCTTTACTTTGATTGTTTAGAGCCTCGGCTCTATACAAACTGTACCCTTTTATGTTTTACAATTAAGTCTTTGATAACATATTTTTTTATATAAATTTATCTATTTGCTATAAAATGGATCAAACTCAAATTTGACTTGTTCGTATTTCTCACTAGCGCAGTTCGACCTTTTATGTATTTTACGGTCCTATATACGCGTGTATTTGTTTACGACAAGTGGAGGAATACTTGTTATTTGTGCACCTGCTGACGAGGAAGATAGACACCGGGTTAGATATTAAAATGGGGAGAATTATCTAATATAACGGTTGCATTATAGTATAATGAAACGATACTTTTAAAAAGTAATGTTTGTAGTATTTGTATGGTCTCAAATTTTGTACACGCATTTTCTTTATCTCAATAATCAATCATCAAAAAAAAAAAATTTCAATTTGAATTTTAGGTATGGTTAAAATGAGTCTCCTCCATAAATGAATCTAGACCATTCATTTTGTGAATTTCAATATATTATTAGCCTTTATAAATTCAAAATCGGTTTTTTCTTTTCTAACTTTTTTCATCTAATAATAATAAAGTCATTCAAAAAAATTGGAAATGAAAAAATCCTTCTAAGACCTAGATCTAAGCATCTCACCAAAATGAACAGTCTGTGTTCATTTTTTTAGGTTGTGTTTTTTATTTTTTCTTTTTTTATAATTGTTCATTAGAATAAAAAGAGTGCATATTTCAAATTGTAAATCAAACAAATGACCATAAAATACTTTTTAAGGTTATTGTATCATATTATTGTACTACGGTTGCCCTAAAATGGGTGCCACCTTCTTATCAAATTTCCATACTTCCAATTGGCCTCAAAGGGTGATGCACAGTGGACAGATGACATGGTCAATTTCCTCGAATTATTAAGTGAAAAACGACCGATCAAGGTTTAAAAAAATAGATTGGTGACTCGAATAGATGTCGGAGAATCATTGAAATCGGTAACTTTTGTCTCATTTTTTTTAAAAAAACTCACTATAAATCTCTAAAAATAATATTCTTTTAGTTTATAAAAGAATTTAGGAGTGTGCTTTCATTATTTTGTAAAAATAGGTGAACATTGAGATGTTTTCCTGCCTGGAAGCCTGTATAATTATTTATTATAATATTGCATCAAAATAATTTAAAAATATTAGAACACACTTTTATATTATAAGATTAAATAAATAATTCCTCATATAAAGTAAAATTAGTATCACATGAAAGTATAAAATATTCACTAATTCGTTTTACTGATCCAAAATTATTACAACCTAACTAACTATAATATTATATACTGAAATTGTTTATTTATATTTTATAATTATTTTAGTATACAGATAAGAACAAATCTAATATATATTGTAGTATCATCTAATTTTAAGAAGAATAATGGGTTACATAATTTATAATACAAATAAATTAATATATAAAATACAATATTTGGTTATCACTATGTAATTATCAATTATAATATTATAATAAATATGATTAAAAAATTATTAAAAAACGCTTCCATATCATATGATTAAAAACAAGAATAAAACAGTTATAAATTTTAATGTTATGACTTTAAAAAAATCAAAAAATTATTTTTACCCTACGAAATAGAAAAGATATCAAAATTTAAAAAATAAAACAAATGCCTCAAAAAGTTGTTGTACAATATGATCCTACAATAACATAATTGCCCAATTTCCGTATAAAACATTTAGTACAATATTATTTTTCTCGTCTACAATAACATGAAGGTTGTGTTGGATTTGGTGCTATCCAAAATCACCAACATAAGGAAATCCTATATTTTGTGGAATTGATATTAATATTGATAAGTTTCCTAAAAGAATTAGAAATCCAATAAGTTTACGACACTTAGATATATCTCTTGGTTTTAAGATATATGTAAGATCTATATGAAGTTTCATATTTAGCATGGAGTCATAATCTTATATATATGGGATGAAAGTGCAGAGAATTTATGTGTCTTATTTGGGTCACCATATAAGAATGGTGGTTCTTCTATAGAGAGAAAGGGGCAGAACCTCATGTGCATAAGATGCAAGGTATCATCTTAAAGAGAAG
This sequence comes from Amborella trichopoda, assembly GCF_054954075.1. Lineage (NCBI taxonomy): Eukaryota > Viridiplantae > Streptophyta > Magnoliopsida > Amborellales > Amborellaceae > Amborella > Amborella trichopoda. Next base: position 54,778,422 of record NC_142337.1, read on the forward strand.
ATAGCTTCATATTAAGAGAAACATTGTGATGATGCATCTTTTAGAATCCCAAAGATTGAGAGGTTTGTTTCTTGTAGATAAACGGTTCCCATTGAGATTTCGACTGGTTTTCCCTTTTAGTTAGAGATAGAGTCAGTTTTTCGTTAGTCTCGTGCCCCTATCTGGTGTTGTCGCTAATGGTTGCCATAAATAAAAAGAACGAAGGGAGATTGGTTTAAAAGGATTTTGCTCGCCTGTGTTTTTGTCGATGTTCGTTCCAAAATATTTGATGCAACTTTCATTGGTATAGTGGATTTCAGTTTCTCGTGTCGTAAATGTAGCCCTTTTGCGATAAACCATGTAGATCTTTGTATTATTGTGGTATGTATTTTATATTTTATTTGTCAAAAATCAACCCATCGGGTTTAAAGCTTTTGCACACAACATGTTTAATATTATTATTATTATGCATGGTTGATATATTAATAGAATATGAAAAATTTCAGTGTCATTAAGGTAGAGCATTTTCATGCCATTTCTCCATTATGTTATATCAAGTATATTAAATTCAGTGCCCCGATAAAAATATAATCCACCCGATCAAAATATAGACCATGTGGCATATAAGTGGAGATAGAAAGAAGGAAATGAAGAAGAGAAAAAAGGTTGTTGAAATTTTGTACCCCGATCAAAATATAAACCAGACACATAAGTGGAGAGAGAAAGAGAGAAACGGAGAAGAGAGTAGTAGAGAGAAAAAAACAAACAAATCCCGCGTCGGGGATTCTATAAAGAAAAATGCCATATAAAAAGCTAATAATGCAAAAACCGCATGTGTGAGCATGGCAGTGTGACTGGTTCACGTGGCATTGGGTAGCGTGCAGAGCTTGGTGACATCATCAAGTGCACGGTTTCAAAAGTATCTGGTTAAATCCTGTTTTCTTCGTGGAAACCGGATGTGTCTTGGCGATACCTTATCCCCGATCACATGATTTCAAATCGGGTCACTAATTTTTAAAACACTACAAATTTTTTCGTGGAAACCGGATGGGTTTGGGCGATACCTAATCCGGATCGCATTATTTCATTGATTTTAAAATACTACAAAACGACTATATGTCGATAACATGATTTCAAATCTGTCGGTACTTCATCGACTATATGTCGATACCTAATCCGGATAGTATGATTTCAGAAGGTCACTGATTTTTAAAACACTACAAAACGACTATATGTGAAGTTCTACGGTATTTCATCTACGTCTTTTTCGTTGTTCAAAGTTTATCACATATCAGCATTTGGAAATACCTAATTCAGATAGCATGATTTCAAATCGGGTCACTGGTTTTTAAAACACTACAAAACGACTATATGTCCACACCTAATCCGGACCGCATGATTTTAGACCGATTGGTACTTCATCGACTATATGTCGATACCTAATCCGGATCGCATGATTTTAACGGGTCACTGATTTTTAAAACACTACAAAACGACTATATGTGAAGTACTACGGTACGTCATCTACAACTTTATCACCGTTCAAAGTTTATCACTCATCACATATGTGAAGTTCTATGGTACTACAAAACGACTATATGTGAAGCTCTACGGTACTTCATTTACGACTTTATCATCGTTTAAAGTCTATCACACATCACCATTCAAAGTTTGACTATATGTGAAGTTCTACGGTACTACAAAACAACTATATGTGAAGTTCTACGGTACTTGATATACGCCTTTATCACCGTTCAAAGTTTATTACATATCACCGTTCAAAGTTTATCACATATCATCTTTCAAAGTTTATATTCTACGGCTTTATCACTGTTCAAAGTTTATCACACATCACCGTTCAAAGTTTATCATCTACGGCTTTATCACCGTTTAAAGTTTATCACAGATCACCGTTCAAAGTTTATTACACAGTCACAGATGTCTGATAGTATTTGCATTGTTATATTAGTGTACTAATCATTACAGATGTCTGATAGTATTTAAATTTTTATAATTAGTATACTAATCAGATTTACCTAAAATTTGGGATGTATGTACATGTGACCAAGTCGCACCAAAATGAAATATTAAAACAATAATAGTCATAAAATAAAATGATAAAAGTACCCCTGAAACTTTATAGGGGTATTTTATGTAATTTTTATCATTCAAATTATTTGTTTTATATTTTATTCATGTGCATCTCACTAAGGCGCGTACACCTACAAAATTTCAGATCATTATGATTTGTTAAAAAAAATATTAAAATTCAAGCACTATCAGACATATGTGAAATTACCAATTTTGGTATTATGCCAGAAGATGTAGTTTTGGTGTTACAAGCTCATGACCTAAAATTATGTTTCCATCCCTAATTGTGAAATTTAAAGTCAAAAAAATATTATATATCGAATAGATTATAAATTGTAACAATCCTAAAATTTCAAAAAGAAAAAAAAAAAGAAAAAAAAAGGAGAAAAGATGCTTTTAAATAGGTGATGGTCTGTTTGAGTATGATGGTCCTTGGGGACCATCACTATTTTCAAAAGTTTTTACTTGGTTTAAACTTTTGCCTGCTTTTGCTTGCTGCTGCTTTTGCCTGCTGCTGCTTGCTGCTTGCCACGTCCTTTAGTGGACGTGGTTTTCGTATGTTAAAAGCAGACTCTTAACGCGACACCTCAGGTATGAGGTAGAGCGTAATAAAATAATATAATAATACGTTATAAGAATTTAAATAGGGGAGGTGAGCACTCCCACCCTAAAAAAATTTTGAGATCTCTCTCTCTCTTTGGTCGAAACACAGTGAACTCCTCTCTCGAGCCGAATTTTTTTATCGGAAGCTCCCTCTCAAATATTTGTGAGTAAGTGACATCGTCTTCCTGAAAAATAGTCTGTTTTTAATAAATAGTGATATTTCCATCCAGGATCTTTATTTTATAAGTTTTGTGTGTAAGTGACCCCATTGTCTCGAAAAATAATCCATTCTTTTTAAAAATGAAATGAAATAATTATTTCTACTTATTATCATGAATTTTAGGTGCGATAAATTTTATGCGCACGTGACCTCATTATCTTGAAAAATAATCTTTTTAATAAAAATTGTGATATTTTATCTATATTAGAAATTTTGAATGCTGTAAATTAGAAAAATAAATTTATTTATTTTTCTTGTCTATTGTTAGAAATAAATGTGATATTTCTGCTTTTAGTAAAATTGTGATATTTCTTTCTACTGTTTTGAATATTTAGACATTGTAAAATTCATGTGCAAATGACTGCCTTATTATTTAAAAATTGGCATTTTTACAATTGATTATAGTATCATTGTGAAATGTTTATTTGTGGATTGATATCCCATAAATTGTGATAATTCCGTATTCTTGAATTTCTATAAGAGTTTTTCTATACATATTAGATTGGCAATTATGCTAGAATGCCTTTACAAACTGCTACCTTTTTAAATTTGAGCCCAAAATATTTGATTGCTTATTTTTGAAATGTTATAGAGAGTGACTGTTATTAATGGTTTAAGTGAAATTCATATTAATGATTTCAGTGATATGTTGAGTACATGATATTGCTGCTTTCGAATGTTTAAAGGGATTTAGAAATAATTTAAGTATGCAAGTGGACTCATCCGGTTCGCCGGTGAGGTATAAGTGGACCTATCTGGGACGTCGGTAGGGATTAAGTAGACTCATCCGGTACGCCGTTGAGGTATAAGTTGACCTGCAGGGATTAAGTGGACCTATCTGAGACGCTGATAGGGATTAAGTGGACCCATCAGGACGCTGATGGGGTATATAAGTGACCTACTTGGGACGCCAGTAGAGTATTTTGTGAAATCCTTTGAATTATGCACTACCGTTAAAGTGTTATATGCATTTCAATTATTCGGATTATACTTAATTATGCATTTATTGAAAGTGAAACTGTTGATGCATTTCTGTTAATAGATTTCATTTTGGAAAATATTGATATCTTTCAATCATGATTATTTTTAGGATTATGATGATCACTTATTGAGTAGCCAAACTCATCAAACTATGGTAAACATTTTTTCAGGATAATTGAGGATTCATTGTGAGTGCTAGTCAAGATCAACCTTGGAAGATACTGTTGTTGTGCTAGCTTTCTTTATTTACTTTGTAAGACCTCGCCATTGTAAATTTGTCCTATCAATAGATGTATATATGTTTTGTCTGTCACATCTCAGGAATAACAGTATTGTAAATTCTTGAGGTGTGACATAAATACTTGAAAATCTTGAAATTGATGGTCGAAATAATGTGCTACAAGATACGCTACTTTTTCAAATTTGAAATCTTTTTTTCTTTCTATTCGTAGATCTAGACGTCGAGATGATCAATTGAAGACCTTTCTAACATCAAACAACAAAGATAACACCTAAGATATTATAGCAACAATACAAAAGGTGTCCCAAAATGGTTAACAACTTGCAATTAGTTGCCTAAAAAGCTTAGAGGACCTTCTAAACTCTCCTCCCTTCTTTTCCTTTGCTTTAATTAAAAGCGAATTGTAAGTGCAGTGCAACTTAGTCGAAGGCATTGGGGGAGGGTGATAGATGCTTGTCATTTGGGTAATTTGGACAAGAAGGTCGCGGACAAAGCAAAACGTGTGACATGAAGTGGCACATGTTATGCGTGCAAGCAAAGGTCTATTCAGATTGGACAAGGACAACATGTGTGGGAGCCCTTCAATTTTATTTTTGGCATATTTATCCATTTGGAAAATTATTATCTAAGGGATCAAAACTCTTTATAAAGTATTTAAAAGGACTGTTGTAAACACTAAACGATTTATTTATGTTCTTTAGAAGAATTTATACATAAATCTAGTTTTGTTTTTAAAGAGTAGTCCAATATATTTTATTTTGGAAAAAGTTTATATAGAGCTAAGGCTAAACAATTAAATTAAAGCCCACCTCAAAAATTAAATTAGAGCTCTAAACAATTAAATTAAAACCCACCTCAAAATTTTTACTAGAAAAGGTTGTTTTAATGCCCAAATATCCTCAAATTCATCATCATGACATCAAGATGCATGGACATGAGAAAAAAAAATGGATTTCAAGTTTTGGAAATAATACATCTTGTAACACATTTTTTGGTTCATCAATTTTCAAGATTTTCAAGTTTTCATAGATCTGCTTGAGCTACACTAGTTTTGAAGCTTTAAATTTTATAATTAAAGATGAGAATATATTTTAAGGCTATCACAAAGATTTTTTATATTGAGATTACATTTCTTGATACTATTTGAAGGTGTGCTTTACTTTGATTGTTTAGAGCCTCGGCTGTATACAAACTGCACCCTTTTATGTTTTACAATTAAGTCTCATTTTTTGATAACATACTTTTTTTTATAAATTTATCTATTTGCTATAAAAGGGATTAAACTCAAATTTGATTTTTTCATATTTCTCACTATCATTACTTATAAAAAATATTTTGAAAAATATTTTAAAATAAATAAATTACTAAACTACCCTAAATCTTATATGGGGTAGTTTGGTGGTTTTATTTATTTTAAATTATTTGTAAATGTATTTTATAGGTGTATGATGGTGATGAGTATGAAATATCAAGTTTAAGCATAATACCATATATAGAAACGAGACAAAATTAAAATATACTTTTTATTCATAAAAAATGGGACTTGATTGTAAAATATAAAATGCATAGGACTAATTTTTAATATGAAAGATAAAACATAATTTATATGTAAATATTCCTAATTTTTATTTCACTCAACCAATTAACAACATGGGATTTATTTTATATTATTTCACTCTTGTACTTCTTCAAAAAAATCTTTAGATTTGCCAAATTGCCCTTACCCAAGATTGGGGACCTTGAACAAGCAAGATAAGTGTTTTAAAACCCGGATTGGTGGGGCAGATTGTTTACCTACAAATCTGTGTAAAATTGTTGGATCAATGATATGGATCGGTCTAAATTAGTGATTCAAAAAATATTGATAAATAAATAAAATAAAGGAAAAAATAAGATATGGATCTATGGGTGGGGATTTAAAGAAGACCTAAAAGAACGTTATATAAGCTTTAAAAAAACAAAAAAAAACAAATATATGAGGGGGGATTTTAGGGGAGATCCGGGACACGACCCATACTATCTCAAACTGGTTTGGTCCCAATAGATTCCCATCAAAATAGAAAATCATTGGGTTTTAAAATATTCTGAGTATCCTACTAATTCAGCGTTGTAATTTGGTTGAAACCTTTTAGCAAACTTAACTTAATTATTTAAGAGCTCTTGCCTTTTCCATCATACCAACAATGAAGGGAATGAGGTTGAGGCATCGGTGTTTAGGGGGTGGATTGTTAGTAAATTTTGACAAAGAGTGTACCCGAGATCAGAGAAGGGGTGCCGTGAGGCTGGTGATCGCAGAGCTTAGATTTTTATCCCTTCGCCTTTTAGAGAGATGTACGCATTTTTCTTGTTATACACATCCTCTCTCTGGCTTCCCATTTTATAGGGAGAAGAAGGGTTAACCATTGTATTTCTCCAACGGGTCTCTGAGAAATGAAAGAGTTCCCTGATCTCCAACAGGTTTTTAAAGGGTTACATTCATATATATATGACCGTTGGATGAAGGGTTACATTCATATTGATATGATCATTAGATATATGGAATTCCTACAAATGTAGGCTAAGACATATAAGGCCTCAAAGCCATACATGTCAACATCTCCCACTTGGTTATGATGGTCAAGCATGATAAGTCACATGCATACTCCCACTTTTGAGTATGATCTTTTAGAAAATATCTTTTTTTTTAGTATGATCTTTAAGAAAATATATTGTCATGAGGTTTTCTCACGCTTTTGTAGATACACATCTCATAACAAACATCTATTATGAGGATTTTCACGCTAATGCGAATTTGTCATCCATCATGAGGATTTTTACACTAATGTAGATTTATCACTCATAAAACTGAACAAATATCCATCATGAGGATTTTCACGCTATGCGGATTTATCACTTATGAAAACTGTTTGACTTAAACATTTTTAAGTCTTTTTAAGTCCCATTAAGCTAGTCTATTATGAAGGTTTTCACATTAATGCGGATGTCTCACTCATGAAGTCCTATTAAGCTAGTCTATTATGAGGATTTTCACACTAATGCGGATTTCTCACTCATGAAAGTTGTTTGACTTAAACATTTTTAAGTCCCATTAAACTAGTGTGCTTAGACAATAGTTCAACACTTAAACCCTTTGTTAATGGATCAACGATCATATCTGATGAGGACAAGTAACTAACAATTACTACACATTTTTCAACTATATCCTGAATGTAGTGACATCTATATGTCTTCCTTTGGAGTTACTTCACATTTTTCAACTAACAATTGGACATCTATATGTCTTCCTTTGGAGTTATTTGCTCCACTTTGAATTAATTTAATTACGACTTGATTATCACAAAATATTTGGATCGATCCGTCGATTATTTGCAGCTTCATGTTATCTATGAAGTGCTTTATCCAGATGGCAAAAGTACAAACAATGCTACATGCAATGTATTCTGCTTCCTGTGTACTTAACTACACACCCTTATTTCTTGTTAGACCAAGAAACAGCAGGCCCTCAAAAGAGAAAAATATGTCTTGAGGTGGACTTATTATCATCCTTATCCCCAACAAAATATACATCTGAATATCCCATAACTTCAAGCTTATCTGCTTGAAAACACAATTTTTTAGATGCTTTATTCTTTTCATGTACCTTAGAATTTTTTTTACTGCTTTCTAATGAGCTATGCTTGGATTACTCTGATATCTACTAACAAGTCCTATGGCATAACTCAAATCTGGCTTTGTACGTCTTACTGCATATACCAAGCTACCAATAGCTTGTGTTTAGGGAACGTTAGGTTTTTTTTGTCTTTCTACTGAACAATCTATTTTAGAAAACTTTACTTCATTTTCAACAGGAATAGACAATGGCTTACAATTTTTCATTTTAAATCTTTTGAGAATATAGTCAATATATCTCTCTTGGCTTAAGCACATCATTTTTATTTTCTATCTCTAGTTATTTTTATGCCTAGACAATGGCTTACAATTTTCCATTTTAAATCTTTTGAGAATATAGTCAATATATCTCTCTTGGCTTAAGCACAACATTTTTATTTTCTATCTCTAGTTATTTTTATGCCTAAGACAAAAGATGCTTCTCCCGTATCCTTAATCTCAACTAGTCTTATCAATCATTTCTAAGTCATTTCCAGCTATTAGGATATCATTTATATATTTGAGAGTATTGTGAATTTACTCTCACTCTTCAAGACATACACACAATGGTCCAATTTATTTACTTCATATCCTATTTATAGAATGGCATCATGAAATGTTAAGTACCTATGTCTTCAATGTTATTTTAAACCATATAAAGAATACCAGTTGCATACACCTATTTTTTGGTAGGGCCATCTCGTAAGGGATTGTACCCTATACAGGATCTTCAATTATCTTGAACAAGATCTGTGCTATAAGTTGTACATCTGTTTCCATTAACACAATGGAGACACGCACAACAATGTAGAAGATGATATATTGCCACTTGCTGGATCTATCTCCACAGAGGATCACTGTCTTAGCTGATGGCTGATAAGATGGCCATGTGGCAGTCTGCCAGATCTCAACAATCTTTTTTCCGTTAGGGATAACATTTCCAAGAAAATCGGTATTATTTGAATATCAGCAATATCATTAAATTTGAAAAGATTGTATTTGAACATTTTTTGAATTATTTCAGTTTTAAAAATAACTGAAGACTTCCTTAAATCAGCAAAACGGCCAAAACAAATAGCTCCAAAGCGATCTGATAAGACTGCATGACAAGTTCCCATTCTTTTGAGAATAGTACTATAATCCCATTGCCCATGGTTCTGCAGTGCATTATACTATAATATAGTGTTGCATATTAATGATACCCATGATCATGGGTCAGCAAGTTTTGTGGCCTTTTGCTGTTTTCCCATGGAAAACTTTCTTTTTCAGTCCTATGATTGATGAATGATGATGATTCCTGAATTGTTTCATTTCCATTGTTGAAGATTAATCATCGACCCCCAACACTACCGTTTTACCTTTTCACTCTCCTGAACTTTTGAGCAAGTTCTATCATGGGTTCTGCAAACAGCATTTATGGCCTTTGTTCAACTATATGCTTCCTCTATCGCCCCATCATAGTAACTGATTTGACCAATCGCTGTGGCAAGCTTATGTTTATGCAAATAAAATTAATTTATTTATTTTTATTTTTTTTGCTGATAAAGTAATGGAGGTTCTTGATCTTGAAGATGATTTTTGTCTGGATTCACCACTACCATTTGATGGTGTAGCCCAATTTCTTGAGGCGAAGACTCAATCGGCTGAAGATGGGCTTCTTCCTTTATAGCCCATTCCCTTCATCCGAGATTTATCGAACTCTTCTTGTGAGAGATGAGATCCTTAGGTCCCTTTTTGCCACAGACTTTTCGCCAAAATTTCGGCTATGCAAATTTATTTATTTATTTTATTTATTCTTTTTAAATTTTATTTTTTTAACATCAATTCATTGTGATGTATCCCCAGAGCATCATCCTCTTAAATTGCTAAAAGGCAACTCCCATTTGTCAATGATAACTCTAGATCATCTTGATCAATCTTTTGGTCCCGGCATATATATATATATATATATATATATATATATATATATATATAAAAGCCGGGCGGATTCTTCTCTCTCAAGCCAAGGGGCACATGTCTCCGCAAGTGGCGGCAAATTTCAGATGCCTTCACAAATTATACTTTCGGCATAAACTGATTTTTACACAAACAATTAAATATTGAATTCTTTCTCGACTTCCTTGAATTTTAAATTATTATATAATTCCTAACGCTCGAACCAAACCCCAAAAGCAGTCAACTTTTGTTGGACATGTAATTATGTATAATGTATGTTCTCGAAAGATAAATCCAACAAAAAAGAAAAATCTTTAATAAATCACAACCCCGCCATACAAATTATCCATTGCTACAACATGCCTCTTAGATACTGCTAGAAAGACATCCTCTGCTTCAACTTCTTTTATCAATTTCAGCATGATATGTTGACTCTACGATTATCAGTACAAACCTAATCGTTAAGGCGAAACCCTTAATTTATCTCTAAAAGCCCTAATCTGTCAGCGAGAGAATAAAGGCTTTTAACCTGAAAAAAATAAAACAACTCAAGTGTAAAATAATTTTTGTAATTATCTTGATGCCAAATATAAGTCCTATTTTGTAGTAAATTAAATCCTATTAGATATAGAAGATCTAATCAAAGTAGGAATGAGCAACGATGGGTCACCTGCACAGTTGAGATAGAAAATCAAATGATTATCTTGAGTTAAATATGAGTCCTATTTTATAGCAAATTAAATCTTATTAGATAAAGTAAACAACATAATCACCCTTACAATTCAAACACTAAACCAAAACCCATAAAAAAAATGGGATAGAGTTGATTTAAAATTGATCAATACAAAAGAAGTGCACGTATACTTATCTTTTAATTAATTAACATTGTGAATCAAGATAACACTGTGAACCAAGATAAGAAAGCAACATGTGATATTTTGAAGCACGATTAATACACAATATTTGGGCATAGATCGTAACAACTAAATCACATAAACTCCATCGTTAAAAAATTCAGAGTAAAATGGGGAAGATGGAACCTAGTCGCTTTGATACCATTGTTAGTAAATTTTGATGAAACGTGTATAAGATCAAACCCTAGATCAGAGAAGGGGTGCCATGAGGCTGGTGATCACATAGCTCGGATTTTTATCCCTTTGCCTTTTAGAGAGATGTAAGCCTTTTCTTTATTATACACATCATCTCTCAGGCTTCCCATTTTATAGGGAGAAGAAAGGGTAACCATTATATTGCTCCAACGGGTTTCTGAGAAATGAAAAAGTTCCCTAAACTTTAAAGGGTTTCTGAAGGGTTACATTCATATGGATATGACTGTTGGACGAAGCGTTACGTTCATATGGACATGACTATTGGATATATGGAATTCCTACAAATATAGGCTAAGACATGTAAGGCCTCATAGCCATATATGTCAACATGGATACCTCAACATATCGGTCACCCTCCATTGTCATTGTTAACATGTGAAAAAAGAAAAAAAAAAAAAGGAGGGAAAATTTCATATAGAACTCTAATTCTTCGTATCATTTCATGGATGACCCTCCTTCCATTTTTCTTTCAAGCGGCATAAAAAAACCTCTAAAGATTTCACCATACCCTTTTATCTTTTATCTCCCTCTTTTATTGACTTTTGATCATAAAAATTGGCTCTGACAAATATTTTTATACCATTTTAACTCAAAAACATTTTTAATGGGTGGAAAAAAAAAATAAGAGGGTTAAAAAAGTTTTTGCGATGAAATGATATAAAAAGATTTATTGGGGCTAGTTTTTATGGTCAAAAGTCAATAAATGAGGGAGATAAGAGATGAAGGGGTACCGTGAAATCTTTAGGGATTTACTTATACCGCTTGAAAAAAAACGGAAATAGGTTCTATACGAAATAATATGAGGAATTAGAGTTCTATAAGAAATTTTTCCAAAAAATAAAGGCTACAATGCTGAATAAGACAATTTGGATATTTATAAAGATAACTTTTGACGAGGGACTTGAATGGAACGAGAATTAGAAAACAAAAACCTTAGTATTAGTTGGGACGTTTCGACGACTTTAAAATTTTTGTAAAAGATTTTAACCCTTGACGTTATATTTCCTATTGTGTTTTCCAGACATAGTGTCGAGAATTTGAATCATCTCACCTACTAAGGAAAACGAGGAAATATACATGAGAGCATATTTTAGTAGTTGTGCTTTTTAATGAGCATCCAACTATCGATATAAGGCTGAGGCCCTAAATAATCAAAGTAAGGCGTGCTTTCAAATAGTGACAAAATATATAATTTTAGTATAATAAATCTTTATGAGGGCTTGCAAATTTTTCATCTCTAATTATAAAATTTAAATATGAAAAGGTAGTATAGATCGAGCAGGTCTTTGAACATTTAAAAATCTTGAAAATTGATGGTTTACAAGATGCACTATTTTCAATACTTGAACTCTATTTTTCTTATGTACATATATCTTGAGATCGAGATGATCAATTTGAGGGTTTTTCAACATCAAAACAAACCTCTTCTAGTGAACTTTTTAGGTGCTCCTTAATTTGATAGTTTAGGGCCTTACCTTTATATAATTTTTTTCCTTAAAAACTAAAATCCAAAATTGTCGAATTACTTTTGGATTGTAACTGCTTGCTAGGGAGCATTTTTATGGATGTGGCTGCATAAGGCATCACATGCTAAGTGGTATACAAGAGAAAAAAGACGCACCTAGCAAGCACATAATGCTTTATGCAGCCATTACGCGCTCATAATTGTTACCTCCATGTACAAAAGATAGAAGGTGTGGTTTCTATAAGGTTGTCACCTTAAACAACCCAATGACTCCAAATTTTATCATAACATGTAATTTTGGTAAAAAAATTCTTAGGATCATCTCAAAATCTATTTTCATATGTAATTATAAAAATTTAAACTCAAAAAATGGTTAAAATCAAGTAGATTAGCAAACATATGAAAATCTTGAAAATTGACGGTCTAGATAAATAAAGTATTGCAAGATGCACTATTTCTGGGACTCAAAAAAAATAAAATAAAATAAAAATAATATATATACTCATTTCGGTTGACAGAGGACTCCACGAAAAAAAAAAAATGACACGAGCATCGGGAGCTAGAGCCTATGATCGGACGGCTAATAAAAGTCATGGTTAAAAGCAAGTGCGAATGGGCACCAAATTGGGCATGTAATCTAATGTACTCGAAAGACATCCCCCAAAAATCAGGCTGTTATGATATCATATGGTCAAGATATAGAAGCAATGATATTGATAGCAAAATGGGTAGCATGGAAAAGTGGACAATTACAAAGGAGCACATGCCAATAGATACCTGATGGACAATGATAATCATTGAAAATCCTAAACTTCAAAATTTTGGGATCGATCCGACCTATTTACTGAAATTTGGAGGGTACATCATACTATTCAAAATGCAAAAATCGGGTTACTATTCATTAACGATTTTATAGGGGCGGAGAAATGAGCTCGGCTTTGGATATGTTGTTCCTTGTTGCGAGAGCCTTAAGACAAGGTATACATCTTGTAGATTTCTACATTGGATCATCGTCAAAACTAGAGAGAAGTTGGGTTGTTTGTGATTTATTCCAGTTTATAGGCAAATGACTTATGGTCACTTTTCCTGCCATTTCTCTTTATTGAGAGGGAATTTTTACAATGGAACTTAATTCTATGGATTTTAGACTCAATTATCTTTCCAACCATATAAGATATGCCATGATCCCCTTGAATTTTAATTGTGATTTTGATGCCCAATTACTGTCAAGTTTTATGATGGGGACTAAAATCATGTTTTTGTTGCTTTAATTGTGATTTTGAGGCCCAGTCACTATTAAGTTTTATGATGGGGCTAAAATCATGTTTTTTACCGAATAAAACACCCATAAATCCTTCAATATTTAGAGTTTTTGGGTGAAACTTGAGGAAAAATACTTATAGAGTCATTATCTATGATTATGCAGAACCAGAATAAGCAAACTCTAATAAAAGAGCAAGAAATGTGTGTGGAGACATGGCTTTGCAGATGGGGCTAAAATCATGTTTTTTACCGAATAAAAAACCCATATAACTCCTTCAAATCTTAGACTATTTTGATGAAATTTGTTAAAAGATGTTCCTTGGGTGGTGCTCTAACATTTTTTGATAGAAAATGGCCGCAAAACGGAGAGAAAATGGATAAATAAGTGGTGGGATGACATGTATATGCAATCCCAAAACATCAAAAAGGTAAAAGTTGATATTTTGGTCAATATGACCCCAATTAAATTGCCTTTTTGGAAACTAATGGGAAATAAAGTTGATTTTCCACCTATGTATTATATAGATAGTTGATTTTATGCCCACGTCACAAACCTGCATTATATAAAGCCCAATCCTAAGTCATTTTTTAAGGGGTTGAAGATCATTTACGCATGGAGAGAAAAACCCTAACCACAAAGTTAGATCTCCCAATCAAACCCTAAACCTAGGTGAATCAAGTTAGGAAACACCAAAATAATTCCTTGAGCCCCATCGCAGAAAGACACTCTCTAGGGTTCGTTGTAGTGGGAAAGGCAATGACACACTCCTCTTATAAATGCCTAGTGGTTTTACTTTGCCTGGAAGGATTCGAACTTAAATTCTTATAAATGCCCATATCTAACACCTGCAATTTAATGAAGATTTTGCTTGTTCTTTTTATGTGGATTTTATTACTTTATCCATAATATGTTAGGGTCACATAACTTGCACAAACAAAAGGGGCGATAATAAGAGGTGATCCTAGGTAAATTTTCAGGTTAGTATTTTTGCTGATTTTTGTGTTCTTTGAGTCGTGTTTAAGTACCACTGGATCTAGAGACCTTTATGGATCTCCTGATTCTCCTCTCTGATGATTTGATTTTGAAAATGACCATCTCAGTACCCGCAAAACTAACCTCCCCAATACCTTGCCTCATCAGAATTGGCCCTTCAGCTTAGCATGGTCAGTTTGGGTGCTGTAGGATGAACTAGTGAATTAGGTAATAAGTCTTTCTATGGGATTCATCTTGTTTTCTTGTGGTTTCAAATTCGTCCCGAGCTACAAGGAAGGTGAAAATTTAAAAAAAATATGAAAAGTATATTTAAAGGATGATTAAATAAAGGGTGCAGTTTGTAAAGAGCCTAGTTAGAGCCTACCTTCAAATATTGTCGAGAAATGAGGTTTCAATATTGGAAATCTTTCTGATAGCCTTAAAATATATATTCATATTTATTTTTAAAGTTTAAATCTTCAAAAATAGTGTATATCGACATATCAATAAAAACTTGAAAATCTTGAAAATTGATGGTCCAAAAATACGTTACAAAATACACTATTTCCATAAATGCAATCCATTTTTTTCTCATGTCCATACATCTTGACGTTGAGATGATCAATTTGAAGATATTTGGGCATCAAAACAGTCTCTTCTACTGAAATTTTTTAGGTAGGCTCAAATTTGATTGTTTAGAGCCTCGACTCTATATAAAATTTTCCGTTAAATCAAACATATCCAAATGAAGTTGAAAATTAGTGGAAAAAAAAAAATCGATATATGCCTAGGGGTATTTATGAAATTTCTTAAAAAAGATGGGAAAAATGTAAAAATAAGTATTCATGGACAAAAACATTTTCCAATCTTTATCAAAATGATAAAAAAAACAAATCTCTTAATTTTTTAGGATTTTATATTTAGTTTTTTAATACTTTTTTAATCTACTGGAACTTGCCCAGTTAGGCAAGTCGAACCAGCTGGTTTATTGGTTACTCGGGACCAGCCAAGTTTAATTTTTCGAGTGTTGGGCATCCGCTCTATATTTCTTGAATCTTGGTTATCCACCCTCAAATTGGCCTAATTTCTAGAGCATAGCGTTGTGGTACTTTGGATTAAAGATAAAATGATCAGATTTGACCAAAGTTTAACCATCTGTCTTAAGTAGGCAGCTAGGAATTTCTTCATTTTTATCTAGGAGCTTCCATTCATCATTTTCAAGGGAACTATAGATTTAGGTTCGATCTGAGATTGATTTCACTGACTGTATCCAGTTCTAAAATTTTTTGCCAAATCCCGTTAGTTACCATGCAAGGAGTTTATACGGCTAATCATTCGGGTGGATTGCACTGGGTGAGCTATGACTTCGAATTATTTCTTCATTTCTTTTATTTAGGGAAGAAAAATAATAACAAATAAATAAATAAAAAATAAAAAAAAGGGAAAGCAATACCTGAGAGGTGGGGCCCTCAGGCCCGGCACTTGGAGTTCAGGCGGATGAAAGATGCGAGTCTTTGTTCCTTCACCTTTGAGTTTTTGCTTATCCAAAATTATTTTGAATTCAGAAGAAAGTGCTGCTTAGAAATTTGCTTCTAAGGCTTTAGTTGATCTAGGAGGATGTCCTTCTCCAAGAGTTTGTTGTATTTGTGGAAGGTCTAGGGTTATTGATCACCTAGGCTTTTAGGGCTTATGAGCTGCAGGGCTCAAGAGGGAGAAGGATTAGGGTTAGGCTTTTCATCCTCAAAAAGGTCCTCCCGAAAGGACTGGAATGAGTCCTTTTACAGAACAAGACTAGCCAAAATCAAAAGGCACTCCTTTTAGTGGCACAAAGTTCATCATTGGGTAGCATCGCGGTGCACGCTGTTGAGCCCCGGTCCCTTCCAATTAGTACTTGAGACTCTGTAGAGTTTGATGGTGGTACTCTGATTGAAATCAGATGCTTTGTTGAGGCTGTGACATGTTATTTTCTTCCTTTCTAGCTTAGGTCCAACCTATTTTTAGGTTGTAGTTTTCTAAAATGGGATATTTAGGTTATTTACAATATCTACATAATATTAAGGAAATACTATGAGGCTGGACAATGGTTAGGGTGTGGACTACAGTTCAGGGTGTCCTATGGTTCATTACATTAGTGTGTTTCAAGTTTCAGGGACTCGCAAATAACTTTGAAATATATTTTTAAAACTCTTCAAAACTCTTTAGGATGAGGTGGGCTTATGCTTTATCCAACTCTAATACCTCTGGCATAGATATGGAGGTCTAGCACAAGATGGTCTTAATACTCCATCATATTATTTAGGTATGGGGCGTTGACGTATAGATATATA
Organism: Amborella trichopoda; assembly: GCF_054954075.1. Classification (NCBI taxonomy): domain Eukaryota; kingdom Viridiplantae; phylum Streptophyta; class Magnoliopsida; order Amborellales; family Amborellaceae; genus Amborella; species Amborella trichopoda. Next base: position 54,795,257 of record NC_142337.1, read on the forward strand.
TGGATATGTATCATATTGATTTTTGTATCAGTATGACAAAAAAATCATACTGATTTTTTGTATCAGTATGATACATATTCGTATCCATACGTTAACATAGGGGTCCTTGTTGAGAGTTGAGACTATGAAATAAGAGTCCTAAGATGCTTCACATCCTTCAAGAGTTGGATGCGTTGTCTTTGCTTGCCCTTTTTGTATGTGCTGTATATGTATCTATATATAAAAGAATGGATGAAGCAAGAAATTCACATGATAAAAAGCAACAAAATATACAAGTCTAATGTACCGGCATTTTAGACCGCCCGGCATGTATGATACCTGGAGAAGCCTCCTACACGATTCCGGCTGCGGATTGAAGTCAAGAGGGTGATTTGGCATAAGATATTGCTAAAAAGATGGGAATATGAGCCTCTCTTACTGTCTTTCGAGGAATATAAGCCTTGAAGGGGAGCATGACCTTGCCTCTCTTACCACAGTAAGCCTTAGAATGCGGGTTGCTTTCTCTCCACAGGGGTGTTTTTGGGGACTACATTGGGTTTTTTTAATTAAGCTCACCTAGTGTTAGTTTGAGGTTAAGGAAATTGACCTTGGATTATTGTAGGGGTTAGGGTTTCTCTTTCTAGAACACTCAAACTCCAAACTTCTTATCTTAACCTGGAAATGGTTAAGGCCTTATATAAAGGAGGTTTAGAACATGGATGGACAATCGAAATTTGCTTAGAACATGGATGGACAATCAAAATTTTCTTAATGAAACATGGGTAGAAAATTAACTTTTGTCTTGTAACTTTTCAAAATCCAGTTTCTTTATAACTTATCCACAAACTAGCGGTCGTATTGTCTCCCCTTGTGTTAAACATAATTGGATTATAGCCATAGCCTTAAGGTTCATTTATTCTTAATCTTCGTCCTCGTAGACTCATGCTTGTTGACTTTCGCAAGCATTGTCCTTGTTGAACTAGAAGGTCATGGCCATAATCTTCCACAAATCAAAATAATTTCGATTATCAAATTCCCTTATTCTCTTCGAAAATTGGGGCAAAATGATTCGCAAAAACTCATTGGGAAATTAACCAACCGCTGAAAGCTACGCACCAAAACACTGAACATATGGTTCTGCAAGCTGCAGAAACATTCAAAATACCATGTGCAGATATAAAAAGGAAATGCTACAAGGAAATGCTACAATAAACCATAATACACGATATGATTACATCCATTTCATTTCAATAGAAAACCTGGTGAAACCCTTTAGCTAAAACTCCTTTTCAATTCATTAAACGTGAGCCCCTTTCTTTTCTTTTTTTTTCTTTTTTTTCTTTTTTTTGAGTAATTCAGTTTTTCATTTTTATGGTAATTCAGCGAGTCCCTATCCGTTTTTTTTTTTTCATTAGATTGGGGAGGTACAGTTTGAAAGTATTAATTGGGGGTGTCAGCGGTAAGAATGGATACCACAATGCGTTAACTGGGTGTGGGGATACTACCACTATGACCCTAACCCCTTTCTTTTTCATATCAAATACCCCTATTTACTATTTTGAATGATCCGAGAGTAACTAACTCACAAAGCCTCTTTATTCTTAAGGGGCAACAAGCCCCCTCTTCTTGTGTTCTCCCTTTTCTTTTCTTGTTTTCTTTTTTTATTGACAAATGTTATAAAATCTTATAAAAAGAGTGGGCTTACAACAAATTTATATCATCTGCGACTAGAATAGAGTCACACGTAACTCCTTTTGGGGCTAGCTCATTAGCCAAAGAATTTGCTTCCCTATAAACATGTTGAAAAGATATGGTCAAACCACTAACCAAATCAATGATCTGATTCCACAACGAACGGAATTCCCAATGAATACATTGCTCTTTTTTGCGCCACTTAATCACATTTAAGGAGTCCCCTTCCACTATACAATTTGATACTAAATTCTTAGAAGTGAAAAAACGAAGGCCAAAAAGTACAGCCGATAATTCTGCCAAATTAGTTGTGACAATACCTATCCACCATGCATAAACAAAGATAATTGCACCATTCCAATCTCTCAAAATGCCTCCAACTCTAGCTTCACCTGGATTTCGCAAAAACTTCGATTGAAATTTAACTTGAAGCACCCACTACCAGGTGGATACCATCTACCAACTGGCCTTATCTTAACGCTGTGTGTGAGGGCTAAGTTTGCGAAATTCATTCTGATATCCACCTCAGAGATTTCAAAACCCTCCTTCGTAGCCAAAAGCCAACTCCACAACCTGTGGATGATATAATTAATAATAACATTTGTAGGTAAGCATTTATCATCAAATGTTTTTCTATTTTTTTCTTTCCGCACCTCCTAAACAATAGTCCCCGTAATGATCTTCCAAATAGTGTTCCCTAATGTTGGCAACAAATGGAAGGCCAACTGAGAAATGACACCCATACAATCATGAGGAAGGACCGCTCTAATCCCTAGGAGGTAAAAAAAGAATCCCCAAATATTTGTTACAAGGCTACAATGAACAAAGAGATGGGCCACCGACTCCCCATCAATTTTACACATTAGACAAACATTTGACAAAATCTTTCATCTTTTAATGAGATTGTATATTGTCAAAATTTTATTTTGTGCAGCAAGCTAAAAAAAAAAAAGCATTGAATCTTATGCGGTATTGGTCATTTCTAGATTTCGGCCACTTATAGTAGCACCAACCTCCATCTATCATTGAACAGTAGCGCATATATTGATTTAACGGAATAAATTCCATCCTTATCAACTTCTCAAACAAGCTCATCTTCCATATCACGGGAGGATATAGACTTCTTCTAGTTTAGCCAACAATGAAATCAACTGAGACGTCACCTCTTCGGGCATTTTATTGTAAGACAATTGCACATTCCGCATCACCTTATCACCCATAATTTCGTAACTATTACCTATACACCATCTAATGCTTATTACCCATAATTTCGTAACTATTACCTATACACCATCTAATATCTCTATGCATGTAAGATCTGCATAAAAATATATCTTTTCAAAACACAGATCTTGCAAAATTATCTCTCCCACCCCCAGCCACAGTCCAGACCTATCGACACCATATTTAGCTTATAACTAAATCATAATTGATCCTTCTGAATAAGGCTGCGCCACTACTACTTACTCAACAAAAGCGTCATTTATGATTCAAATTTTCTTGATTCCCAATCCCCCTTCGGTTTTTGAGATGCACACTCTATCCCATCTTAAAATGTGATATTTTCTCTTCTCACCATAGCTCCCCAGAGGAAATCCCTCGTCATTTTTTCTATCCTCTAAACCAAAGTAAGAAACACATCCTTAAGAGAGAAACAACTAGGGTCCAAAAGCTAGGGTTGGCAATGGGTTGGATTTGGAGCTCGAACCAATCCGACTAAGCTTTACATGGACACGAACTCGGGTTGGATCCAACTCATTTGGACTTGGACCCAACCCGACCTCGGGTATAGAAATTAAAAAATAGAAATATTTTAGTTGGCAATGGGTCAGATTGGGTGCCGGACCCAATCCGACTAAAACTTTACATGGACACTGACCCGGGTCAGATCCAAGTCAGTTGGACCTAGATCCAACCCGATTATAGAAATTAAAAAATAAAAATAATTTATATATTTTGTAGTTCATATTTTTTATATATATTATATGGGGTTGGGTCAACCCCGACCCGGCTTGACCCAGATCAGGTCCAAGCATTTGGACCTATACTCGACCCTCGGTTGGGTTTTTGGTTGACCTGATTCGATGGCCACCCCTACCAAAGTCTATTCCATTCTCCTATAAAACCCAAAAAATATATATATAGTAAACATGCCTTGAAATACAATGCGTTGAATGTTTTTGACCAGGAGTCCATTTTTAGGAGTAAACGACGACATCTTGCATATTACAAAACTTTGTTCACTTTTAGGACCAATATCTCACGTATAATAATGTAACATGATTGCTGAGGCTTTGCAAACACCAAATAGAAACTCCAAAATGAATGGGGAAAAGCCTTCTTCCAGGGTTTCAGGTACCCATAATCACCCAAATCAAAATTTATGAACCAAAATAGTTTAGTGAAGACCAACATTTTCAAAAAATTAAAATCTATGGAGGCATTTGCTTGTTTTAGATCATCACTAAATCTTTTTTTTTTATTTGACACTTAGAATCCTCACTAAATCTCGTTCTTGATTGTGGCATCTTAATTTTCCACAAAAAGCTCAAAAAATAAGACACTTTAGGTTTCTAATTGGTAAGGATGGCAACAGGTTGGGCCAGCCTTGGCCCTGGCCGGGCCCTTGTCCAAAACACAAATGTAGAAAAATAAAGGAAAAACCAAGAAAAGAAGAGGGCTGAGCTAGGCCTCCTAGCCTGGCCTTGGGGGCCACAGTTCGTAGCACAAGCCATACTCTTTTAGGGCTGGGCCCAATGTTGGAAAAATCACCTTGGTAACCTTCCAGTTCGATTGGAATCGGCCGGTTCCGGTTTTGGCCGATTTTGGTGACAGTCGGGTATTTAAAAAAGTAAAATAAAAAACTATATAAAATCTCAAAGAATAAGAGATTTTGTTTTTAAAGTATTTTTTAATATTTTCATCATTATGACAAAAATTGAAAATTATTTTGGTCATTAATATTTATTTCTACATTTTCCATCTTTTCTAAAAAAATTTTAAAAATACCCTTGGGCACAAATCGATTCTTTAAAATTCATTTTTTTCATTAATTTTCAATTTCATTTGGATGTGCTTTGTTTAATCCTTCTTTAAATATAATTTTAATAGCTTAATAAAAAAAGTTGTATTTCTTTAATATTTAATTGACTGCCCGAGACTTGCCCGGTTAGAACGGTTGAACCGACCGGTTTATCAGTTAGGCCGATTTCACAGCTTTTGGACCAATGTCTGGTTAACCGTTCTGGTTCAATTTTTCCTACACTGGCCAAGTCGAGTCGTGAGCCCATTACAGGGCTACAAATATAAGTGATTTGAATAGAAGTTGGTTCTTAAATTAAAACTAGTTTGCCTGATTCAAATTGTAGGCAGAAATTTGTTTATCTCCTTAACTCAGAGCCACTGTTGGAAAAACCGGGCGATCTAATCGCTAACCGCCCAGTTCTGGTTTTGGGCGGTTTTGATGATCAACCGGCATTTAAAATTAAAAAAATTCAAAATATATATATATAAATTCTCAAAAATAAGGAATTTGATTTGTAATGTATTTTTTTAAAAAATTTTATATTATGGTAAAGATTCAAAATTGTTTTGGTCATTAATACTCACTTTTATATTTTATCATCTTTTTTAGAAAATTTTAAAAATTACTTTTAGGCACAAATCGATTCATTAAAATCGTTTTTTTTTTCATTAATTTTCAACTTCAAATGAATGTGTTTTATTTCAATCATTCTTTATATGCTTTTCATATTTTTGTAGATTTTTTTTGTATCTCTTTTTTTTAACATTTTTTTGACCTCCCAGAACTTGCTTGATTAGAGCGATTAAATTAGCTGGTTTACTGACTAGGCCGGTTAAATCGCTTCCAGGCCATATTCGATTAACCGTTCAAGTTCGATTTTGCGAACACTGTTCGTGCTTTGCGTGTTCCGGGGGACTGAAGCTGAGTACCCTATATTTAGTAGTCTTGGCTTTCCTTGGGAGCTTTCTTGTAAAACCGTACACTGTAGCTTTGATAGAGAGCACTATTATGATTTGGCATCATGAGAGCAATTTTGTAACGAAGATTTAGAAGTTAGATGTGAATTTAGAGGGATGTGATTAAGTTAAGACAATATTAGTTTATAGGCAAGCTTCCTATGCTTCTCTTATGGCATAGAAGTTCTATTCTCCCTTTATCCAACCGTCCATTTTGAACGGAGGGCTAAGATTGTCCCAGTCACAATGTCACGTCTCTACACTATTTTATTTTTAATTTTTTCTATAAACTATTTTGACACAAAATTTTGGACGTCCATTCCTCTATTAAACTCGCACTAATAAAAAATATATAAAAAAATATTTTTAATAAAATAAAATGATCAAAAAACTTTTGAAAGTTTCTAAGAGTATTTTGGTCATTATATTTTATCAAAAAATTATTTTTAATATTTTTAATAGGCGCGCCCCAATGAGAAGATGGTGCTTACTAAATTTCATATTCATACAATTTGTATAAAAAAAATAAAAATAAAATACTTTGAGACGTCGGATCTAAGATCAAATGGTGAGTGACTCTCTTGATCAAAATTGGATGGCTGGATGGTAGGGAGAGGATAGAACTTTTATGCAGGAGGGCCAGCATAGAAACATTTCCCTCATGTTATACTTTATAGTGTCTCATGCACTAGCAAGCGAACTTGAGTATGATTAATGCAATAGATTTAACAGAAAACTAGCAATTTAGGCCGTTGAATAATAATGGATTGAATTTCTAATCTTCCATTACTGGTTGCTTTTAAGAAGGGAAAAGTTAATATAAGCTCTTAACAATCAAATTAGGGTGCACCTAAAAAATTTTACTAGAAGAGGTTATTTTGATGCTCAAATATCCTCACATTGATCATCTTGACCTCAAGATATACGAACATGAAAAAACAATAGATTTTAAGTTTTGGAAATAGTGCATCTTGTAATACATTTTTGAGCCATCAATTTTCAAGGTTTTTTTGTTTTGATCGATCTACACTATTTTTGAAGCTTTAAATTTTATAATTAAAGATGAAAATATATTTTAAGACTATCACAAATATTTTCAATATTGAAACTACATTTCCCAATACTATTTGTAGATGCACTTTACTTTGATTGTTTAGAGCCTTGGTTTTATACAAACCGCATTTTTTAAAGAAAGGGATTGGATATAATGAGACTAGTTATCTTTATTATAAGGCAGTCACAAATCACTATTACTTATTAGATGTCAAATTGAAAGGCTTGGGTTAGTCAGGAAGTCTAAGAATTGTTTTTTTTAATTTTGAGTTTTTTCAATATCACTCTTACAACTATCCAATTTGAAATCCAATTAATTAAAGGGTAATTTTGTATAAAGCAAAAAGACATTATACTCCCCTGAGAGTAGAATGTCCATTTACTCCTTCGGGTAAAGCACTGCCTAAAATTAATTTTACGACCCAAAATTTATTGTATGTAACCTTTTCAACCCCATAGATTATTCCCAACAAAAACAAAATCCTAATTGTACCCTGTATGCCTTTTAGGAAAAGTAATACCATGAAATTGAGTGGAGACCATTCAATTTTTAGATGATGAGATGTAAGCGTTGAAAAACTCAAATTCCAATTTTATTTTTAGAATAGTCATTTAATAATTCTTAAGTAGTTCCTAAAATTTTTGACCCAAAGGTCTTGTCAAAACAGTAAAAGTAAATTATGCACTCGAAGGAGCACAATATACATGCTCACAAAAAAATTTCACGAGATAATAAATGTACAATAATGAGTTTTGTCCATTACATAGTGAAAGCAATATGGAGGCGAATGGGCTAGCAAAACGAGGTGTGGAGGGTAACATTCTTATAGTTGCAAGTACTGATGTATAGTTTGGGCTAGATTGTAATTTCTTTTCTGTTTTTGTATTGATTTGTGTAATTGTGGCAATGAGGCTTTTAGTTATGTAATATGTGGTTGTTTGATTGGAATAAAATGTAACTGATCTTTTTGTTTATTTTATTTTATTTTATTTTACTTTTTTTAAAAAAGGAGTTTTGTTCATGAAAGTTTGCAGGGGTGGGGAGAAGGAAAAGGAAGGATCAAAAGGTGGGTAATAATTGAAAGGTCAAATCCGTTTGACTAGTGAAATTGAGGGGGGTGGTTGTCTTTAATTCATTTTCATGGATAATTAATTACCCATATTTGGAGCATGGTTGAGGAAATGGAATATATGGGAAAAGGCCAGAGAAGCCTCACGTGAGGAGGGAGAGGGATAGTGTGGGGTGGGCTGGGCTAGGCGTGGGCTTTTGTAGAGAGAGAAAGTTAGGCGTGGGCGTTTGTAGAGAGAGAAAGTTACGTGTGGGCGTTTGTGGAAAGAGAATCTTTGGAAAGAGGGGAAGTTTGGGGTTTGGAAGACGACGAACGTGGACCACTGACGGAATCTCTGCACTGCCCCTCTCACTAATCAAACGTTGGAATCATGTTAGTGCGGCCCCGTTGTGCAACATGTCCAAAATGCCCAGTTATTTCAGTAAATGACCATAATGCCCCTGCCCGTCACCAACAGACTTACTGCTTTTCCTTTTTCACAGGGAGTGCCATTACCGTGTTATTAGGATCGGATTGGTTAATGTTATCATATGTCAATAAAGGGTTTGGTTCAGTCAAAATAGGTTTAATTATTTGACTAATTGAAATTTGAAGATGTTAAAAAAATCTAAACAAAGAACTATATACAATGAGATCATTTACTTTTGGCATAAGGTCATAATTATTTATAACCATCTTATATGAAATTTAACTGCTTGGATGTGTCACAAAGTTCAAAAAAATTTCTTTTGAACTTTGAGTTTAATCAATGGAATAATACAACTACCCAATTTCACATCCAATGGTTAAGATTAATTATGATCGCCTTGAACTAAAGATAAATGGTCTCATTGTATACTTTTCCTATAAATAATAGTTTAAAATTATATAACATATCAAGAAAAATTTTGACCACTTTGTTTAGCTTGTTGAACCAATCGAAATATGTCGGATGAACAAGTCAAAACCGATTAAATATTGTTTTTAATTATTTTTTGTTTAAACTCAGTTTTTATTATGGATTAGACCTGTGAAGACATCAGTTGGTGGTTCAGCCGATCAAAGTACCAGTTCGATCCAGTCTTGACAACTAAAAAGCACAATGAAGACCCACAAACTCTATATTCTCTTCATTTGTTGGCCAATAAATACTTTAGTAAATTGAAGCGTTTTTTGTTAAGAGCAATGATCCAATGCAACGGTTGTATCATAGTATAATACAACAAAACCGTGTTTGTGGTATTTGTATGACCCCAAATTTTGCACAGACACTCTCTTCATCTCAATAATCAATCTCCCCAAAAAACAAAATTCAATTTGAACCCTAGATATGGTCAAAATGAGTAATCTTCACAAACGAATCTAGACCATTCATTTTTTAAATTTCAAGATCTTAGCCTTTATAAACTCAAAATCATTTTTTTCTTTTTTAACATCGTTCATCTAATGATAATAAAGCCATCCAAAAAATTGGAAATGAAAAAAAATCCTTCTAAAGCCTAGATCTAAGCATTTCACAAAAATGAATTGCCTACGTCAATTAGGCTAAAAAAATATTTTTTAGATTATGTTTTCGATTTTTCCTTTTTTTTTATTGTTCATTAGAATGAAAAGAGTATATATTTCAAAATTTGGATCAAACAAATGGTAATAAAATAGTTTTTTAACGTTGTTGCATCATATTATGCTACAACTATTGCATAATATCATTGCTCTTTTCTTAAATATGAACTTTTTAATTTGTCTTGGGCCTTTTCTTAGGCTATATAGCTTTTCCTTGTATGACTTTGTATGCCTAGTCGTGAGACTTCTCTTTTAACTATGGAAAACGTTTATACAGAGCTGAGGCTCCAAACAATCGAAGTAGAGCCCACCTCAATAATTTCATTAGAATATGTTATTTGATGCTCAAATATCCTCAAATTGATTATCTCAACATCAAGATGCATGGACATGGGAAAACAATGTATTTCTGGTTTTGAAAATAGTGCATCTTGTAACACATTTTTGGACTATCAATTTTCAAGATTTTCTAGTTTTCATTGATCTGCTCGATCTACACTATTTTTTAAGCCTTAATTTTATAATTAAAGATGAAAAAATATTTTAAGGCTATCGTAAAGATTTTCAATATTAAAACTATATTTCTCACACTATTTAAATGTGCATTTTACTTTGAGTGTTAAGAGCCTCGACTCTATACGAACTGCACCCATGGATCACCACAACCACGTACTTAAATGGCGAATGTGTGGTTATGGCAACCCACGGAGCAACTGCGCACAAACAAATTGGAAGAAAAATAAACAGTAGAGATGGAATACAAAATCATCAAAACAATTGATAAACATTGAATTTATATGGTTCATCACTAAGGCTTTAAAGTTGTTTTTGTTATAAAAGCTCACGAAATTTGAAATCCCCAAATTTCATGATCGGAGTAAGTTTAGTTTTTTTTTTTTTAATGTTCACAATTACTTTCATTAATTACCAACTTTCAAAAAAAGAAGAAGAATGTCTTATTAAAGTTGTTAGTTAAAAAACTAAATAATTTAAAAAAATAAAATTGGATTCTCAAACCTACAACACAAGCACACATCAAATGCATAAGTTATTGTTTTTTTTTTTGGTATATTGAGCACTCACTTATGAGGTGTTAGATTGATTGTCGTGGAGAGCTCACCCCATCAAATAGGAATTGAAGCATCTCGATTCATTGACACACTACATAAGATTAGAATCCATGTCAAATTATCAAAATCATCCTATTAAAAAAAACATCATGATAATTAGCCCTATCAACTCTATCATTCTCATAAAATTAAATTAAATATGAAGGCATGCTGGCGATTAGAAAGATCACGCCAATTACACAACTTATACAGAGAACAAAGCGCCACTTGGGAAAGATGTTGGAGCCGTGGTGGTAGTACCCCGTACTCTAGTCACCACGTTGTAGTTTCTATTCTCATTGATAACTACATCAATAAAATTTTAAAAAAACTAACTCCTAAACTAATTGAAAAAAAACGCACTAACTCCTAAACTAATTGAAAAAAAACGCCGGGATTGTCTTCCCCAATGCATTACCATAAACAAAGACAAACGTCCCACTCTAACAAAAGAGAGGCCCAACATTTACTCCAAGAAAAAAAAGCCTTAAAGCTGCTTCTCATGAGAGGCCTAGCTGCCCAAAGTAAACGATAGAGGTCATTTGGGTAATTACGCATCTGATCAATCCAGCAAAAGAGAGTTAGAGCCCTACCAAGACAGAGAAATTGAGAAAGGCACATATACTATACTCCCCCGGTCAAAAGACTTATTTGGAAGATTTTTTCTATTTCAAACTTTAGAGACCACTAAAAATCACTAGTGATTATCGTCAAAAGAAAAAAAAAAATTAAATTTTAATTTTCTAACACTTGAATCTCGCTCTCTAAAAATTAGGCTGTCTATTCAATCTTGAGATATTATTTTTTTCATGTGTGATACAATTAGCAAATTTTTTTTATTAAATTTAAACTATAGATTGAAAATGTTATATCCGATTACCGTAAAATTTGAGGTCCTAAATTAATAGTAGGTGGGGTTTGCGGTCCTAAAATTAACAGCAGGTTGGGGTCCTAAAATTAACAGCAGGCGGGTTTTTACTGAGGGGGTAAAGAGGATATATTCCCCAGGGAGCATTATACCCTTGGTAGTCCCTCTTTCCCCTATAGGCCACCATCAATCTGAGCAGCCGGAATATTCTCGCCGCCGCGGCTGCCAACAAACAGGCCGGTCTGCGCGTTGACCGTCGGCTCTGCCGGAAACGTTTATACTACAAGTAGTATTTAATGGAAAGCAGAGGGCATTTGACCATGGGCATTTCTGGAAGACCGGGTTCATGAAACCCCCACCCACCTGACCGCGTGCAACCCGCTTCCATTCCCAAGGCCCCCCGATATTATAAAACAAAGGAAAACAGAACGCAATAACACCGCTATTCTTTGATAAAAAACAGATATCAAGAAGTCACAGTTTTTCATAGGAGGCTAGTTCCACCGTCTTTTTGGTATTCCACCAGTGATTATGTCCTGTATTGTGAGCTCATTGTTGGGCTTGCAATGGCTTTGCAGCCCGGAGGGCGTGGGCCCTCAAATGTGGCTTGAGGGCTAGGACATAGCTGGGCATGGTCTAAGTACTAGGGCTAGGCCAGGCCCTAGTTAGGGCAATGACAAGGCCCGCTCGACCTGGAGCGTTTTTTTTTTTTTTTTTATGGTTTGTTTTCTATTGGGCAGATCTGCCTCGACATCACTAGGGCTTCTTTGGGGGTCGAGGATGGGCCGAACTCTGGCTAGACGGGCCTTGTCTGTTGCCTACCTTACAATTTGAACATTGTATTGAAATAAGGATGAGGTTTTTATAAGGCCTAATTTTTATAAAAATAAAAAAAAGCCTCAACTCAAATCTTCATCCTGAAGGCACTCGTGACAACGAAAACCTTCATAATGACTTTAAAATCAAATTTCAAAACCGATAATAATATTTGAAATTAAAAGATAGTACAAGATCTTGGGGATCTGTGAAAATTTATTGTTAGGGCGAAATAGACAATGTAGATAATATATTACAATATACACTACTTTTAGAGTTTATAATCCTAATTTTTTTCACAACCATAATGTTGAAGCTAAGATAATCAATGTGAAGTTTTTGAATGCTTAAATTACAATTTTCGAAAAATTATGAGGCGAAGCTTTACTTATTTTAATGGGCTGCAACCCTATCAAATCATTTTCCTTGAAATAATTGGGGGTCAAATTAACCCCATTGTTTCAACTAGAATTTGCAAACCCTCTTTGTGCGGCGCCTCTAACTAATATTTTCGAAACAATAAGTATGGTGGTATTTTTGTTTGCTTGTGGAAGTAAATTCAATTTTTTTTATAGTGAGGGCCTCGAGGTGGGAATCCTCAACTTTTGAAATGGAACCGAAATTTCCGGAAAATTGGGAGTGAAAAGATGTAGGCTACATGCGCCACCAGTTTGCAAGGGAGGGGCAATGTAGAAATAGTGAAATGCTTTCCTCCGTACGTGTGGATACACGAGTGCCTGACACGGATCGAATTTTCGCTTCGCCCTTGCTACTGTGGATGAGGATTTTCCACTCTTCCCCACACGACACGTCCATAGTAAGAGAGGATTTTCCAATATGCCCTCTCATTTACTTGCCCTATAATTCGAAAATAATTAAACAATTTCCAATTTGTCCAATTTGTGATTTTTTGTTTATTTATTTTTATTTTTTGCTTTAGAATTTGCTATGGATTACATGAATTTATTTTTCTTTCTTCTCGGTATTGGAAACCGCTACTGGGGAACTCGACCCGATTAGTGCTGAGTAATGTAGAAGTAAAAAAATGTTTAAAAAATTATAAAAAATATTAAAAAAAAAAAAAGGGGAGAAATGTATGTCTAAAGTTAGATTAAGCAAAACACATAAAAATGATGTTAAAAAATGGTAAAAAAAAATAGATCTTAACAAATCAACTTGTGATGAGAGGTGTTTTAGATATAATAAAAAAAGATGGAAAAATATAAAAATAAATATTTATGGGAAAACACTTTCAAATCTTTTCCAAAATAATAGAAAACATAAAAATAAAAAATAAAAAAAATTCCTTATTTTCTTAGGATATTTATGATTTTTTTAAAAAATTTTAATATCCTTGGGTGGGCACCCAACTCATGGTAACTCGGACTCGCCAGGGTGCGAGCCCAATTACTCGGCACTGGGATCAAGCAGTCAAACTCTGTTTCTTCTAATAAATAGAAAATGTCAACTTAGGGTTCTAGGATCATGTTTCTATTTACTTGTAAACTTCTTCAATTTTGAATAAGAAGTCGTGTTAACTTAGTTGGAAGGGACGTTTGAGATTTGAGAGAACATAACCTGGGGATTATCTGCACGGTGAGCACAAACCAATGTATAAATGAAACATAGCAAAAATAGGCATAATATTGTGAGTTTACATATAGGAAACATGTATTTGATTAAAAACATTCATTCACGTGCAAGCTTTTATTTCGGTTTTAGGAGAGACTAGTATTCAGTTCGTGCATCTAAGAGGCACAAAGAAGAGACAGAGAGGGTCTACATTTTTCTACTGCAGGAGGTGTAGATTTATAAAAACATCAAAATTACAATATGCACGACTTTTAAGACATGAAATTTTTTTTTTATATTTATATATATCTCATGATCAATTGGGAGATTTTTCAACTTCGTGAACTCCTTTATATCAGACTTTGGAGTGCATCTTGCTTCTTATAATCTTATATAAACTTTTTAAAAAAATAAAAATAAAAAAGAAAAATTGAGAGAGTATAACAATGTGAGAGTGGGGCGAGCGAAGACCGTTATTACAAAATCTGACCGTAAAGACGGCAATAGGCGGGTGGGCAGTGCGGGCAGTTTTGCGGGCAGGGGCCAAAAGATGACGGCATAAAAGAGAAGAGCACCCCCTTCTCGCTACATTCCTTCCTTGCTGTCATGCACCTGTCACTTTCTGCCCGGCGGGCAGGCCGGCCATCGGGGCAGGGTGCTGCCCGCTGCCTTCATAACCCCCATATTTCCCTCTACAAACCTTTCATTTCTCTCTCCTTCACTTCACTTCACTTCACCTATCTCTTCATTCTGTTATCCACAAGGCACAGTTCCTTTATCTCCCTCCCCTAAGAGGGAGGGAGATAAATAAAAGCGAAAAAACGGCAAGATCCATTTAAAAGAAATTTGGGGTTTCTTCAGGTTGGTTTGGAACCCAACGGTTTGCATTTCTATAATTTGTTCATCATTTTTTTATATATTTTTATTTTGTTCCTGGTTATACATACTGTTTCTGCTGTTCTCTTCTCTGAAGAGCAATGTATCAGATTTTGGAGAATATTTTACTATTTTGATATTATATTTTGGAAGATTTATAACTTTCACCCTTCTGTATGACTATTTCATCATTTTGAAAATTATGCATCATATTGGTCTTTCTTATAGTTCAGTGATTGGGATTGCAGGTTTCCATTACTACCATGTTCGGATTGGGCGCTTCTAGCGGTTCGCTAGCTCGAATTGGAGTCCACCATGAAAACATGATCGTGTCAGTATAGTCTGGCGCTATCCTACCTGAGCTTTATTACAATTTTTTGTTCTCTCACTTAGTCTCTCTCTCGTATTCATGTTTTCTCTAGTCGTGTTTTTTCATTTTTAGTTTTCTCCACCTTTAGCTTTCTCCTCGTGTTTGTTTGTTGGATCATACCCGGGCTACATTTTTCTTGACCTTGTAAGACCTTTTCTTGACCTTGTAAGACCCGGTGCTAGAGACCCAACCCCCCGTTATGAGTATAGTTGCAATTAAGCAATCTGTTTGTGATATTCTTTCTCTCATCTCTGTGCCTTATCTCCTTCTTCTGTCTGTCCCTCCTGAGCTAGCTTTCGGACTGATCGGCGCGAGAACTATAACTAAATTTTCTCGTCCTTGTGATGACTGAGTCATTCATCCATCTTTTCATTCCACTTTTTCTCAATACACTCTCATGACCTCCTATTGATGAGCCATGACTTTTTTCCCTTTTCTGTTTTTTTTTTGACGAAATATGGGTCGGCTGTATGTAGTACTTCTTGGGCATTTTTTGTGTAAGAATAATGGTTTTTGTGGATGAAAGACAAGCGTTTTGGGGCGGTGAAAATCATTAGAGAGGGCGAAAAATATTTGCAGGTGTTGTTTGGATTATGTGTGCAGGTTCTTCGGTTTGGTGTTTGTTTTTATGCATTGTATTGGGCTAAAGGATGAGTTCAAAGCCTGCAAATTGTAAATATTCTCCCCGTGCTGTAAGTGCCATTCTCGTGATTGTGATCAGTCATTTTACTTCAAAGTTTACTCTCTCTCTCTCTCTCTAAACAGTAAACAGTGAGTAATATCTCGTCGGGTTCTTGTAATTCATAAGGACTCTCTCTCTCTTCTCTCTCTCACTCGCACAAAAACTCTCTCATCCCAAAAGAAACTCTGACCCGGCCACGTAACTCGGCCCCAGCCCATACATGAGGGTACACAATATCTTTAAAGTTTAATTATAATATTACCGCAAAACGCAAGACACTTATCTAATAGATCTCTCCCTCTCTCTCTCTCTCTCTCTCTTAGATAGCAAACACTAACGGAGAGTAATATATAGTAGAAATTTTGTAATTCATAAAGCACTCTCCCCCTACTGTAAATATTGGGTATTATGGAGGTTATCGTACTCAAAAAACGCCATGTAACATAGCGCAGTATTACATGAAATGCCACACTGTTCTCTGGCAATGTCCTTCAACAGGGGTTCATGGAGTTCCCCTCAGTTTGAAGGGAAGAACCCAACCAGGGGTAGTTTGGTCACTTTTAAGCTCTCACCGTATTTTGTCAATTTTGATATCTCTTTGCCATACGACGTTGAAATTTTCGTCATGAGTATTTTCGAGGGCAAATTGGTTATTTACAAAAGGATTGGGTTTTTATGCGGCCAAGCCCTCGTATGTAGAAACGGGGGCCTCTTATTAAATCTATTTTTGAGATGAATTTTAAGACTTAATTTTTAAAGACATGTAATATCTAATATGGAAATCGTGAATATGGAAAAATAAATAAATTTCACAAACTAGAAATAATAATTCTAGTAAGAAAACATTTTGGACTGTTAGTTTCCATTATTTTTAGATGGAACACCTACTTGCATCCATCTTTAAGATGGATGCTTTACACTTTCTCGATGGCATATATAGAAATGCGGTCCAATCTGCCTTAAACAATTTTCCTTTACAAAAACATTAGAAACATATGCATTATAGTCCAAGACTTCCAAAAAGAACGCATTGCGTAAAAAACATGCGACATAGAGTTCAATGTTTCCACCAGTGTAGGAAACCATGAATCGGGGATGGAATCGGCTATGGTGCAAGCCTGAGTAGTCGAGTCATTTGGGCTGAGTTCCAAGTCACTCGGCCCCTAGTCGGGTAGGGTCTGGCAGTGTCAAGAAGTGTTAAAAAATAAAAAAACTTGGAAACATATTTAACATAAAATTAAACAAAACACATTTAAATGAGGTTAAAAGAGTAGTAGTGAAAAATAATTTAAAAAATGAATTTATAATCAATGAAATTTTAAAAAAATAAAAAAGAAGTAAAAATGTAAGAATAAGTATTCACGGCCAAAACAGTTTCCAATATTTATTAAAATGATAAAAAAATATAATAAAAAGACTACAAATAATTTTTTTTATTTTATTTCAAAATTTGATAATATTTTTACTGGTTTCCACAAAGATCCAATAGCCCTTGAAATCCCTCTCTCTCTCTCTCTCTCTCTCTATCTGGTATGTGTATTTTAGGGAAGTCGCATAGAAATGTCACATGGAAGAGAGAGTATTTCCTCTTTTGAGATTGGAATGCAATTCTTAGAGCTATTACAAGCATACATCCGTACACTCTTCTTTAGAGGGAAAGTTTCTCCTGATACACATACTAGCATCACGAGCATCTCCTTGTTTTGTATTGGAGAGAGCTCTATTCTACTAAAATAGATGGTGATTTATGAAAATGTGCACATCTCTCCAAAGTTCACATGGCCCCATTTCACCAAAACATGATTCCTCTGTCCCCATCTCTGTAAATTGGGGAGAAGAAGCAAACTGTTAGTCTACATAGGAAAAAGAGATTTTCCGGATTTAGTTATCAATAGTTCTTTGGATGAAGTTCCTATACGGCCTAGGTTTTATGAAAAACAAATAAAGCCTCACAACAAATACTAGTCTAGAACGGCAATGGAACTGTCCATGATGGATTTAAGTTAACATCTAACATCGACAATAAAATTTGAAATTAAAAAAAATGGTACAGATCTTGCGGTTCTATAAACATTTATTTTAAGGTGAAATAGAAGGTCTAGATAATTTGTTACAATATATATAATTTTTAGAGCTTAATTTTTTTTCACAATTTATATGTTTAGGTGGAGATGATCAATATAAAGGTTTTCCATCCTTAAATTGTATTTTTTGATGAATTATAAGTTGAAGCTTCACTTATTTTAATAGAACTGGAGCCCTATCAAACCATTTTTTTAATTATTTTTTTATTTAGAAAAGAGTGGATATCATAATGTTCGGTGTTTTGGACATCATCATTTCCACTTTTTTCCTTTTTCCCTCACCTTAATTTCCTTGCACGTGTGGTGCATGCCACTACACACACATGGTGGGTCGCTCCATTCCCTGGAGTCAACACCCATCTCACACTCACGATCAACGGTTCTGATCCTAAGGATCCTATTTCGTTGTTTTATTTATTCGTCATATACCTTAATTTCTTCATTTGAGCGCATATTTGACCTTTCACTTTACCCATTTTTCTTTGTCAACCCATCTTTCATGCCAGATCCTCGCCGGGTGTTATGATCATTACTTTTTGAGCGCAAGTAATATGCTCCCATGGGAGCGTACTGTGTATATACTTCTTCGCTCAAAACAACTATTGGGGGGGTATTTTCTCAATCTAAAATTTTGAAAACCATACAAGAGTTACTAGATGATTATTTCTAAAATTTTAAATTTGAATTTTGAGTTTTATAGCTCTTATATCCATCCTGTAAAAAAAAATAAAATTAGACAGTCTTTATTCAATCTTGACCCATAAGTTCTTCCTAATACATAGAGAGTTTATATCAGAAATTGTTTTGGCTTAGATTATTCTTTGGGTTGTCGAAGATTATATCCCCAAATTTGAGACCCAAAAGATATTCTTTATCTGTGTTTCTCCCGAGGGAGTTAACGGTTAGAAACTCTTTATCTGTGTTTCTCCCGAGGGAGTTAACGGTTAGAAACGCCTGCGGGAGTAGGAAATCTTTTGGCTTACCTTTCCAACTAATTCAATTCAATTCAATGATATCTGTCTGTTTCTCTATTTGAATGGATGCCATTGCCAATGTTAGTGCAATTAAGAGCCAAATTTTTACAGAAACTTTAGGTTTAGGGAAATGATGGTCTACTTTGGGAGCAGGATTAAGGTTGAAATAATATTAGGGAAATGATTAGTCAAAAACCAAGACGCGACAGTCAAGGTGAAACTTCTCTTTTGGCGCATTTTCCTTCAGGAATAAAGAAAAACTAAGCTAACCTAGAAGACTAAAAATAGGTCAAATTTCGTGTTGGAAAACCTCCTAGACAACCAAGAGAATACTACCTTTCAAAAAGAAAAATAAAGATATTTCGGCATACTTAAAGTTAAAAAAAAAAACAAAAAAAAGTATGCTTATAAGGATGAGAGAGAGAGATTGATTTTAACAAAATACTAGAGAGAGACAGAGGGGTTGATATTAACAAAATAGTGGCACCGACCAGAGATTCAAAGCTACAAGGTGGCCGACAACCTCGTCGAAACACCACTACCTTTCCATTGGATACATCCTCACAATCTCTCTGAAGATAACATATTTTATGCTCCTGCAGTAGCATAATATATAAATACTCCTTTGGGTAGATGACATGTTTGGAAGGATTTTTTTTTTTTTTTTTTATATGACAATTTGAGACCACCTACGAATTCTAGATGATTATTTAAAAAAGGGTGCGGTTTCTATAAGGTTGCAACTTAAACAATCCAATTTAGGTGCACCTCTAAATTTTATCAAATTTTGTTGTAAAAAATTCTTAGTATCATCTTAGAATTTGTTTTCATATCTAATTAGAAAATTTTAAACTCCAAAAATGGTTAAAATCAAGGAGATCTATAATCATATGAAAATCTTGAAAATGAACGGTCTAGATAATGTGTTGCGAGATGCACTATTTCTGAGACTCGAAAACTTTTATTTTTTATATATATATATTCATACATCTCTATATCGAGATGACCAATGGAGGACTTTTCAACATTAAAACAACATTTCCGATAGATTTTTGAGGTGCATCTGTAATTCTACATTTTAAGATTGCATCCTTATATAAACTTTTCCCTTTAAAAAAAAGAAATAATTTTGAATTTTAAGTTTTAAGTTTCAAACGCTTAGATCTCCCCCCTCTTCTAATTGCAGAGTGTGACATTTTTTTTTTAAGTGCATGGATAGTGCAAATTGGTAATTTTTCTATTGGATTAGTCTATAGGTTGAACATATTACATCCTCAATTTTTAAGGTTCTAAAATTGTTCTTAGATGGTGTTTTTAACTTGAGGAAGTGAATAAACAATATACTCCTGTGGGAGTATGAAATCTTTTGGACCCTCTAAATATTTGTACGTTATACATTATAGAAGCAATGAATATGTAAGACGCGTTTTTCATAAAATGTTATAAGGGAAAGTCAACACGCAAATCTTTTTTTTTTTGGACAAATGTTATTATTTTTGTTAGAAATGATAAAAAAAAGGTAAAAAAGAATCACCTTTAGCGAGAGCATCAGCCACAAAATTTGCTTCTCCATAAACATGAGAGAAGGATACCGATAAAGGAGAAACAAATCTAAAATTTGCAATCATAAAGGCCGGAGTTCCCATAGCACGTATTGCTCCTTGTTACACCACTTGATAACATTCAGGGAGTCCTTTTCAATTTAACATTTTCCTTGCAATAAAAATTTTAAAACTTTCAAGTAACGCGTTGAGCTCCGCATAATTTGCAGTTGCAACACCTATAGGTCTAGCATAGGAAAAAATGGTATTACCCAAACAATCACGTACCACTCCTCCAACTCCGGCTAAACCAGGATTGTCAAGAGAGCTAACGTCAAAGTTGAGTTTCAGGGTACCTGCCGGAAGCGCAATCCAGATATTTCTCGGTCTATTACTAACACAACCAAAACGAAAAAGGTTGTGTAACATGCAAATCTTATTTATGCTGCAACATACACAGCTGAGGAACCCACCATTTGTTCTCAAGAAGGATAGTGAAGATGCACCGTAGTTCCTGGTGAATATTCATCATTAAAAATAGAAAATAAATAAAGCTCAAAACTCACTGAAATTGCAGTTTTAGCATCGAAAAACCCTCAAATCCAACATCTCAACCTCGACTATTATGGTTGTAAAAAACAATTAAGATTTCAAATATTAAAAATAGTATATGTTGTAACATGTTATCTAGATCGTCCATTTCAACTTAAAAAAAAATATTTCATAGATCCTCATTATCTATACCCTTTTTGAAATACAAATGTCATAATCAGCAGTAAAAACTGAATTTAAAGCCATCATATCGATTTCCTATGGTCAAAGTATTTTTCCGATGAGATGTTGAGGTGAGGCTTTACCATTATTATTTTTTTAATAGGCATCCTTAAAATAGGTTTTGTTTACCGACCACGACCGTTGACCATATCTGCAATGTGTATTTTTCATTATTAAGTAGCTCTATAAAACACTAGTTAACTCAATTTTATTTATTTATTTATTGTTAGTGGTATGAATAAGGTGGGTCGTTACATAGAGGTACCCGCCCCCTAACCATCAAATGTTCCAACCCCATTTCCAAAGACTAGTTTACACATCACAATGCTCTTGGAAGACAAGGATAAGATTGTTAATCTTGTTTGGGACAAGGATAATAGTGAATTGTTATTTTAATGAGGGCTTTGGAGCACCTTGGGGACGTCAATATGGCTTCACGCTTTGCCCTCACGAATTGTTTGCCCATTCCTTTGACTCGATAATATTTTCCACTTTGCATTTAAGAAAAGGAAAAAGCTTATACCAGGGTGACACCCTAAACAATCAAATTAGGACGCACTTCAAAAAATTTACTACAAAATGTTGTTTCGATGTTAAAAAATATTCAAATCGATCATCTTGACCTCAAGATTTATAATATGAGAAAATAGATTTCAAGTCTTGGAAATAGTACGCTATGTAATACAATTTTTGGATCGTCAATTTTAAGATTTTCAAGTGCTAAGAGATCTACTCAATGTATGCTATTTTCTATGCTTTAAATTTTGCAATTAGATATGAAAATAAATTTTTTGGCCATCACAAAAATTTCAAAATGGAAACAACGTCTTTGGATGCTATTTGAAGGTGCGCCTTACTTTGATTGTTTAGGCATGTTTAATTTCTCAAACTTTCAACTTTGGGAGCCGAAAGTTCCAAATTTCATTAGG
Source organism: Amborella trichopoda (assembly GCF_054954075.1). Classification (NCBI taxonomy): domain Eukaryota; kingdom Viridiplantae; phylum Streptophyta; class Magnoliopsida; order Amborellales; family Amborellaceae; genus Amborella; species Amborella trichopoda. The sequence goes on from NC_142337.1 coordinate 54,817,169, forward strand.
ATTTTGAGTTTGACAACCGAAAGTGAGAGTGGGAGGCATGTGTGGACCTTCTGATTTCCTTACAAAGTGGATACCCCAAATCCAGTGCCCCTCTGGGAGACGAAGGTTTGGATATGGAACTGGTGGAGGGACTGTAAAGTGTTATTTTCTAATTCGTTCTATATACATTTTTAGGCAAAGTATACAAATATACCATTAACTTTTAATACAAAGAGGTCAAAATCATTCTTGTCCATCAGATTTCAAATCATGTGGTTGTGAGTATGTCATATTGACTACATTCAAAGTTCATAAAAAATTTATTAAACTTTGTGATATGTCTTAAAGCATCCAATTTCATATTTAACGGCTAGTAGTAATTGTGACCTCCTTGTACTAAAGATAAATGGTCTTATAGTATACAATCCCATATTTTTATTTTTATTGTTTTTCTAAAAAAATAATATCTAAGTGAAATTTGAAACCTTGTGTCCCTTATTGGAGTGCATTTGTAAAAACTTTTTTTTAAGAAAAATAAAATGACCAAAATATTCAAAATTTTTAAGGATAGTTTGGTCATTTTATTTTTAAAATATTTATTTTATATTTTTTTAGAGGCGATTGATAGCTAGAAGAATGGGCACCCCAAATTTCTACTCATTCCTATGGACATGAAAATACTAAGTACTTGAGACATGATGTCAACTATTTGATTAAGTTTAGTGGTTGAGATCCATAGCTTTTAAGGTGAAGTACAATGTCGATTGTTTGGTTATTTTGAAATGTTGGCTTTATCTTCATCTATTTTTATTTTTATTTTAAAATTTGTTCAAGATAAAGTTTGAGTGTGTTTGCCTCATTGGACTACTTCTATAAAAATAAAATAAAAAAAATTTAAAAATAAAATAACCAAACTACCCTCATAATTCAAACAGTATCCTGACCATTTTATTTTTTCCAAATATTCTTTTTAGGGGAATGATCCTGCATATTTTAGATATACAGCGTTAGTGTGTGCATGTTTTAAACGGTCCATCCTGATAAGTGTGAGTGTGAAATTCTAATACCCTTTAACTAGTGGAACACGTCAGTAGATTTCAAATTGAAATTTTTTATACTTAGTTTACTTTTTATCCTTTCTCTCTATATCCATTCATACCCTCTCCTTTCTCTTCACATTGTAACAATTGGATTTGGTGGTATCTAAAATCACATATATATTACGTAGGATTGTGATTGATATTGATAAATTTTTTAAAATAAATGAAAATCCAAAAAGATTTGGACTCTCGGACTTATATCTTTTGGTTTTTTGAGATATATGTAACATCAATAAAAAATTTCCTATTTAGTATGATTCTTAACCTTATATATATAGGACGAAATGTCCTATTTAGTACAAAATTTGTAGCTTCTTGAAGTCCCAAACTTGAGGTGCACAAAAATTTCCATTTCTAATGATCAAATATGCCCCTAATATTTAGATGGATGAGTAGGCATTTCAACTATTTAAGAGTCAACTGGCTGCAGGCACAAACACGATTGATGATGAACTCAGATAAATGCCCCCAGTAGCGGCACATATGGATGGGCTCAATGACCCAAGCTCCAAAACATTGGAAGCATGACAGAGTGGGCTCAGTGTTCACAGAATCGGCCGGTCCAACTCGGAACCGGCCCATCAAACTGGAACCATGGCCGATTCAGTTTTGGCAAGTTTTGTTGGTTTGGCCATGTATTTTAAAAAAAATTCAAATTTTCTTATATAAAATCCCAAAAAATAAGTAATTTGTTTATAATGTATTTTTGAATGTTTTTTTTTATCATTTTGACAAAAAAATGGAAAATGTTTTGATTATGAATACTTATTTTTATATTTTCCAATCTTTTTTTAAAATTTCAAAACTACCTTTCGGCGCAAATCGATTTTTTGAAATCCATTTTTTTCACTAATTTTTAACTTCATTTGGATGTGCTTTGTCTGATAATGTTGTAAATATACTTTTCATATTTTGTTAGATTTATTTATTTAATTATTTTAACACTTTTTGTACCGGCCGAGACCAACCTGGTTAGACCAGTTGAACCTGCCGATTTACCGGTTACTCAAAACCGGCCATTGGCCAGTTTTTGAGGCCGAGTGGGCTAACACCAAACCATTTAATCACTTGGCAGTAATACAAAGTAATAGACTAATGCCCAAACCATCTAAGGACTAAAAGTACAAAGAACGGTAGAAAAGAAGGGGTTCATGCCCCTAGTCCTCTAAATGTTTAACGGAAATAGGAACCGCATCCGAACCGTCTAAGTGCCTAATCGCTGCACAGATGGAAGGTTTCATCGTATGTTCATCACTGCTTTGGGTAGACGAAATATTTTCTGATATTTTATAAAATAAACCCGCCCAAACCAAACTCGAAATCGAAGACATTACCACATGTGACATCCAAGCCTCATGATTTATATTTGTGTGTTGGTTTAGATAAGGCATCTACTGTAAACATTCAAAGTAATGCACACTTTCAAAGGATAATAAATTTTTAGAGCTGAAAATCCTTGGCCTGAAAATCTATTTCTACTCGTAATTATGAAATTTAAAGATCCAAGTTGGTGAAGATCGAGAACATCTATAAACTTTGGAAAATTTTGAATATGGCGAGACTAGATAATACACAACAAGATATTTTTTTTAAGGGAAAAGCTTACATAGAGCCGAGGCTCTAATTAGAGCCTACCTCAAAAATTTCATTAGAAGAGGTTGTTTTGATATCCAAATATCGTCAAATTGATCATCTCGACATCAATATGCATGGACATGAGAAAAAAAATGGATTTCAAGTTTTGAAAATAGGGTATTTTGTGATACATTTTGGACCGTCAATTTTCAAGTTTTCATAGATCTGTTGATCTATACTATTTTTGAAGCTTAAACTTTATAAATAAAATTGAAAATATATTTTAAGACTATCACAAAGATTTTCAGTATTGAAACCACATTTCTCGACACTATTTGAAGGTAGGCTCTATACAAACTGCAACCTTCTTTTAATACTTGAATTTGTTTTCCCCACATGCAAAAAAAACGGCAAGAAAAGAACAAATAATCAACATTCAGGCAAGAAGAAAGAATTAAGATCATCACAGTTAAAATTACTGAATTGCGATGATCCAAATTCATGCTGTCCATGCCTTTTTCTATCAATAGGCATAAGAAAAAACCCCAAAAAAGCGATTGGCAAATAAATCTTTAGCCATCAATATATCAGAATACTAAATCATCCTCGGTCTTGCTGCTGTTGTGAGTGTTTGTTTGCCCCCTGTTTGGCCAAAGAATCGGTTAGATTGTCTCTCCTTGTTAATATGACAATAAGGGACTTGCATTTGGTTTAATGCTGACTGCATTTCATCCATTAGTTGCCTGGAAGACCATGGTGTTTCATTAGTGCTCCTACAACATTTTATAACATTCCTTGAGTCTCCCAGCACCACCACTTTATCTTGATGAGGTTGCAGACTAGTGAACCCCATTTTTAGAGCCATGAACTATGCTTCATTGGCGGAGCACAGTTCCAGAGAACCTGAATATGTTTCTATAATATTTTGATTACGATCTCTGATAAGAACGCCATAACCTGCTAGTCCTTCCTCTCCTCCTGAGCTACCGTCAAAGTACAATTTACGCCATCCTTCTAATAGCCTATCCCATTTGTCGGACTTGGTTATCCATCTTGTTTTGGAGAGAGCAAGCACGTGCTTGACCTCTATTATATCCTCTTTTTATATCTCCCTGAACTCTTCAGCTGCTCTGAGTCCAACAAACAATGGCTTCCATGATACCATCGTTAATTTCCTCAACTTCATCCACCTTGTTTTCAAAGGATCTCATATTTCTTTCTTTTCATATCCACCACATCATTGTTGCTATTGTGATGCCCCACAGTCTAATGACCATCTCTGTGAATTGAAAGGAAATCCATTCTGTAAATCAGTGATCAACCGATCCTGGTGTCGCCCAATGCAACAGAAACATTTGTTGTATCCATCCACATATTTCCTTGTAAAGCCGCAAAGCACAAAACGATGATCAGTACTCGCTGGATTTGCAAAAGAGGCATACACTCACTAAAGTTAATCGTCCCTTTCTAAGTTGTTCTATTGACAGCAATCGGTTTCTAACTGTAGTCAAAGGAAGCCCCTTATGTTTTATGCGGATCTACAAGGAGAAATGTATCTATCCTCACATAATTTTGCATATAAGGATTTGACAGTAAAAAGACCCCCCTTAGTCAGCTCCCAAACCAGTAAATCCTATCTCTCTGGATAGTAAAATAATTTTTATAGATGCGACTATAGCAAAGCATACTTCGAGGTCAGCTCATCACTTATTCTCCTGTATTTCAAGTTAACATTCCAGGAAGTGTTGTTACTCTTTGACTGTTGTCCATGAATGGGCTGCTTTTTGATAACTATTAGGGTACTGAATTCTCAAAGGTATTGGGAATATCCATTTGCTTTGCTAGAGGTAAATTTTGGAGCTATCCCCGACCACCATCCCGCAATAACTTTTAAAATTCATCTACATGAGTTGACTCCCTTCCAAACTTGTGATGCTGTTGTATCGACTCCCTGCATCTTAACAAGAATGCTGTCCTTTTCCATTCCATATTTAGCTCTTAGTATCTTTATCCACGAATCATCTTCCTCTTTTAATGCCTTCCACCACCATTTAGTGAGTAGAACCTCACTCGTCGATTTTAACCTTCTTATTCCCAACCTCCTTTTGCTTTGGGTAGACACACTGCGTTCCACTTCACCAAGTAAAACTTAGTGTTATCTATTGACCCACGCCAAAGAAAATTCCTCATTAAATATTTTAAGTCCTTTAATTATTATGGTGAGAGTTCTAAATATAGAAAAGTAATATACTAGAATGTTTGAGAGTGTGACCTTAATTAATGGGATTCTTCCCCCCAATGAAATGTACATGGCTTTCCATGTTTTCAGTTTCTACTCGAATCTCTCTTACCTTCATCATCATCCTTCATAACCACATCCTCTCTCTCTCTCTCTCACCAACTCAATAGAGTAACAACAATTATGTCCAAGTTACAGAATAGGTACCTATGACCAATACAAAGAAAAACAAAAAAATTATAGTTTAACAATCCTTGAACTCTCTTGCATTACTACACTTTGAAAATATATGTTTCTACTCCAAATCAGCCATCAACAAATCCACAACTCCTGATTATTTACACCTTCCTTAGCCATCAGATCAGCAATAGAGTTATTCTCTCTGTAAACATGTACAAATATAACCTTCATCATATCAGCAATATCCATCACCTTCTCTCACTATAGCCTCAAACACCATGGCACATCAGCCTTCTTCAAACCCCAATTAATAAAATTCATGGAATCACCTTCAACTATAACTTCACCTTGAAATCCATCAACTAATTTCAAGGTCCCCACCCTATAGTAATGTAATTAGCTTGATTCCATGAACGTGATTCCATGAATCACCTTGAACTACATTCTTTGTGGACTTCAACAAAGAATGTAATTAGCTTTATTAGAAGTCCGCACCCTATTGGACCTTTATAAGTCTTCAAAGTAACACCAGAATCCCTTCGGATACCCCCAATTCCAGCTCTTCCCAGATTCCCAGATGAACTGCCATCAAATTTCAATTTTACACACTCACTAGGCTTATCCCATACTCCTGAAATTACTGTCCTCTGTATTTTAACCATAAGCATTTCTTTTAGAAAGTACATTAACTCTTGTCTTTGTGTCCCTCAGAATTCCTTTCTTATTGATGCCCAATCAGCAAATACAATCTTGATCTTCTCACATAAATTGTGAGCACCCAAACCTTTGTCTTCAAAGCACTTCCTATTACATTCCTTCCATAATTCCCGCACCACTGCATCTTTAATAATTCTCTACTGCACTCTACCCCCTTCACCACTCTCCCTTAAATTTCACCGAGTAATCAACACCACAACTTGCACAAGGAGACATATCTGTATCCCCAACTCACCAGAAATCCAAGGCCATTTTCTTTTATATACTAACACTGTAGAAACACATGATCACCTGTTTCTTGGTCTTCCTTACACAATGTACATACATTAGTAATTATTTTACCCCTTTCCCTTGACAAATGAATTGTAAGCAACTTCTTTAAACATAATAGCCAAATAAAACATCTCACCTTCAAGGGAACTGGCAACTTCCAAATACTTGACATCCTCGGTTCATGTTATCTACCTGTCATTAAATAACATAGTATATGCAGAGCTCACAGTAACAATACCTTTTGCACTCGGCTCCCAAATCGCTCTATATTTATTCCTGGGATAGCAGTAATGTGACTGTAACATCTGTAAGCACCTAATATACCGATCAGCCACAATGTCAGATTGCCAGTTATAATGGCATCTAATATCCCAAGTAGTATTAGTACCAGAACCACACACTCTCTCTTCAATATTCATAATTTTGGGAGTAAAGTTTCCAAACAAATCAGGAAGTTGGACTTTATGAGGTTTGTCACAAATCCATTTTTGCTGTCATAACCTTGTATTCCTTCCGTTCTTACTAAAAACCTTATATTCCTTAAGATCTCTCTACATTATGCAATTGCTCTCCACATCTGAGAAATATCCTTCCTATTAACTCCCTTAGCTACCAAACTATTTCTTGATATATCCCATAACTTCTCCCAGAGTAATGCTCCATAATTGGTCCTCTTCATGTTCACATCGCCAATACCACATAGTTAAAAGAGCATTATTCATCACTTTCAGCCGCTTACACCCAACCCACCATCCTTCATAGAGGTTCATACCTTGCATGCCTTGCTCCAAGCCACCAGGCATCTTGTATAGAGATTAAGTATTGAAAGGTCTGACAAATAAGCTTTTACCAAGGTTAACTTCCCACCAAGGGATAGAAATGGATTTCTAGAGGTCAAGTTTATACCGTATCTGTTGCACAATTGGGTCCCATAAAGATCTATTCATGCATGTATCAATTAAAGGTAGCCCAAGATAAGCTCTTCAACCCCACAGCCAATTATTCCAGCAAATTTGGCCAGCCACTCATCCCTATAGCCAACTCCAATAGGATTTATTTTTCCTAAATTAACTCTCTACCCTGAAATAGTTTCAAAACATCTGAGAAATCTTTTAAGAACCACTAACTCATTTTCACAAGCACCACAAAATATTAACATATCATTTTCATGTTAGAGATGTGGGACCACAATTCCTCCTCTTTTCACTTTAAAACCAAACAATAACCCCCTCCTCAACTGCTTTCGGCATTTCACTAAAAGCCTTGGCTATAATGGTGAATACAAAAGGAGAAAGTTGATCTCCGTCTCTAATACCTCTTGTAACTTTAAAGAAGCCTTTTGTTTTATCACTATTTAGAACTGAAAAATAGATAGTGGATAATCATCCTTTAATCCAATTTCTCCATTTAAACCCAAAATGCGTTGCCTCCATTATTTTACCTAATATGCCCCAGTCCACTTAGCCATAAGCCTTCTCCAAGTTGACTTTGCATATGAGTCCAGGATCATTGTCAACTTTCCTAGAACTAATGCATTCTTGAGCACAAAAAATGGTGTTTGTTATTTGCCTTCCCTTTATGAATACAAATTTTGGACCAGAAATAACCATTGACAATACCTCTCTCAATCTTCTGGCTAAATACTTTGCAATAATCTTATAAAGGCTAGTGAAAGGCTGATTGGCTTTATATCGTTGAGTCCTTCATGTGGAAACCCCATCCTCTAAGGAAATTCTAGGAAGTCGAAGACCCGGGAACCACATGAATCTTGAAGTCATCCCAGAACCTTAGGTTTTAGGATCACCATATACCTTAAAAATCAATCCATACACAATTCTGACACCCAGAACCCTGAAACTGACACCCTGAAGCCCAAGCGTCATAGGGCCCTCAAGAATCAGTCTCTTGGGCCCAAAATGGATTTTAAATAAAAGCAGAGGACACAAGATTCCAACAGCTCAAGAATCGCTTGAATATGATGCACTTTTGTAAGTTATGGCCCTGGGAAATTTGTTGGAAAAACTGATATTTTAGTCCTCAGTGTCAAGACCATCAATGCCTAAGTTAGGACGGCAAATGCCCAAGTGTCAGAGACGCCAACACCCAAGTCAAGGCTTGCGACGCTAGAGACTACAAGGTCAGGACCAAGCGTCAGTGACACCAAGGACCACGACGTCAGGACCACCAGTGCCGGCGTCAAGACTGGCACCGCAGTAGGAAAAGGGGTACAACGAGGCCATGTCCCCAACACTCAAGTCAGGACTAGCGATGCCACATGCCTACTGGAATCTACAACACAAATAAATCATTGGCCGAAAGATGAGCCTGAAATCCAGTTGGGAACATCATAATTGCACTAGTGTTGGGGGTGTTAATGCTCGTGTCAGAGGTGGCAACGCTGTCAGCAATAGTGTATCAAAATGATTGGCCTGAACCACTGACCTAAGGACCTGTTAGAAAACAAGGGCCAAAGCCTCATGTGAACTTAGTGTTAGTGGCGGTCATGCCGGTATTAGTGGTGCCAATGCTAGCAACCGGACAACTGTGACACGTGTGGAACAATATTTTCATTGAAAGCGGCAGTACAAATAATTGAAAAGTGAATGATTAGGCCTGGCATAGGTGGTGCCATGAGTAAGGGTGGCCATACTAGCAAAAGTCAGCCCCACACTTTCAAAACAATATTTCCACTAAATAGGAAGGAGTGATTAGTGAAAAAAATCTTTACGACTGGTGTTGGCAGTGCCCATGCTTGCATTTGCAATGGCAACACTACAGAAAGAACAGGAGAGTAGTGGTGCTGATGTCGCCAATCAGTTATATTTCTTTCCTTATTCTAATTTTATTTCTGGTCTGTTTCCAAAGCCTTTTCTACACCTCCCTCTCTTTTATCGGAAAACTCTTTTTAAACCTTCTAACAGATTTTCGGTTTCCTCGCCCCTCAAGCTGGAATTGTTAGTAATCCGTATGAGAGCGGTCTAACAGTCAGTTTCTCGCCCGAATTACAATTTGACGGGATCCCTTATCCTCTACACACACTTATAGATGACTTTGCACACGAAAACAAGGCGGAGGTCACATTTCCTTTGCCAAAATTTTCACATATAAACATTTCAATCCTCCCTTTCTTCATAATTAATTCAATCCTCCCTTACTAATAATGCCTCTATGACATAATTCTTCCACCATCTAAACGACATCAAACTGAGAAAGAGGCTGGGTCACCCCACACCCTAGTTACTACATTGAAGTTTTCATTCCTATTTACTTACGCAACCCCACTTAAACCTTCAAAAAGCTAACTCCTAATCTATTTATAAAAATGGGGAGGAGCTTGTCTTACTCACTGAATTACCCCCTAAAAAAAAAAAAACTAACTACACTACATCCAAAAAATAATGAAAAAAAATTAATGGAATGCCGTCTGTTCCTCATACTTTATCACCAGGCAGGTAAACACTGCCACCTTTAATTCCAGTATCAGAGAAGGACACGGTTTCTATGCAGCCATCCTGCATATTGTAGCAATAAACATATTTTTTAAATATAATTTAATCCTAATTTTTAGAGAATATATAATTTTAACAGGGAGACCATGAATATGAGAATTTGTTTTTTAAAACTAAAAATAATAATTATATTAAAAAAACATTTGTACGGTTAGTTACACTTGTTTTTAAATGAACCACCTATTTGTATCATCTTTCTGATGGGTACCTTTGTACCTGTGGACCGCATATTGTAGAAATGCGGTCAAGCCCGCATGAACTGAGTTTCCATGAGAGAATGACCTTTGCGGCCATAGTTCCATTCCTCTCTCTCTCCAGCAGAAACCCACCTCTCTGTATTCATCCATAAGACCCAAGCCTATCCTTCTCTCTCTCTCTCTATCACCATATCACCTGTTTCTTCATCTATTCTCTCTCATCTCTCATCAATTTATGAAAGAAATTGATGTGCATAAAAAAAAAACCTATCATATTTATTTTGTAAAATTTGAAAGACCCACAATCCAAAAAAAGTAAAGGGGTTTGGAGCTATAAAAAGACGAGAGAGAGAACGTTGCATGATAAACTTTTCAAGGTACTTCATAATTCAAATAAAGGATTCTTTAGACAATATCAACCACAACCTAAAATAAATATCAATAACTGCAATTTTACAAGTTCACGAGATGTTCTTGAACAATAAAATTTTGAAGATGAAAAAGAATAGTATAACAAGAACAACGTTAGATACACATAGGAAAAATAAAATCTGTCTCAAGTGAACAAGGCCAAACTGTTGTATTGGAAGTCATTCTTGATTTATTGGTCCATGTTCTCGTGATTCTTGTGAGTGAGTCTACTGTGGTGCATTGTGGTACTTGAAATAGTAGAAAAGCGAGTCCGCCGTGGTGCATTCTCGCACTAAAATAGATAGAAAAAAAATTCTTATTAGAGAATGTTTCCTTACTTTTTTTTTTTTTTAAAAAAAGAGAAACTTTCCTTAAATTCATTCCTTTAAATATGAAAAACAAGGAAATCATGTATCACGATTAAAGAAAGAGATCAACAGATCCCTACTAAGTCAAGCTTCACACGAATAAAGAGATAATAAAATCCTTATGGAGAGAGAAAAAAATCCACAAACGCTTTAGGGGCACGTTGTGAAATGAGTCATTTCTAAACCATCTTAGAAATACCAAAATGCAAAATATAGGTCAAATAAGTCATCAAATAAGCCTGGGATTTGTTTCTTCTTTTGTTTCCTCCATTTATAACAACATAGGAAGTAAAAGGATAAAAAATAGCCTAAGTAAATAACCGATTTCCTTGTAATGTATTTCATGGCAATGGAATAGATTTTAAAGTACCCAAACAACCCCTGTAATAGAGAGGGAAATTGACCATTTTAATGATCCCCATGAACTCTCACGCCAACCCCAATACACGGTGGTTGAAGTAGGCATTCCACTCCTTATGCATGGTGAAGTTGATGTTTGTCACGGCCTTCATGCTATGTATTGTCCTTTGGTATATGTTTTATGTATAGGATGAAGTTTCTATAGGGCCTAGCTTTATAAAAACAAAACAAATCCTCACCTTAAATCTAAAGCACTTTCGGCAACTTAAATTTTCATGATAGATCTAAAATCAATTTCCATCTTTGATAATAAATTTTGAAACTCAATAAATGGTTTAGATCTTGTGGATCTCTAAATGCTTATTTTTAGGGTGAAATTGATGGTCTAGATAATTTGTTATAATATACACTTTTTTTAGAGTTTAAAATCCTGATTTTTTTCACAACCACAATGTTCAATCCAAGATGATCGATGTAAAGTTTTTTTAATGTTTGAATCGTAATTTTTGATGAATTATGAGGTGAGGCTTTACTTATTTTGATAGGGCCGTAGCCCTATCAAACCATTTTGCTAATGTAAAATGGTGAGACAAAAATATGGTCTTTAAAATACGATCATTGACTATACTTATATGTAAAAACCCTAAAATAAAAAACAACAATAAAAAAAAATTGGAAAGAAAAAGGAGGACAAATAGTAAAAAAAAAACCAAAAAACCAAAAAACAAAATTCAAGATTTTTGGTTTTTATTAGGAGCACATTCTTAGGACTTTAGTAGACCAATGCAATAGGAATACTTTAGGAGAGAAATTGCAGATTTTTTATTTCTGGTTTAGAAACCCCCAAAATTTAATAAGTATATATTTTTTTATTTTTGATTTTTAATACTAGAAATTGATACTGGGTTTTGATGGAGAGCTTAAATAAAAATGATTTGAACCAAATTTCAAATTCCTTTCTTAAGATTTGAGTGAGAAATAGAAGGAAAGTAGATGAGAAGACCATAAGTGTGAAAGTATAGCAATTCTATTAGTCGCAAAATGGATTACTTCCCCAAATTACATGCTCCTTCTCTCTGCCATGGGAGAAGATCACAAGTGTGAAAGCATAGCAAGTCCATTAGTCGTAAAATGGTTTAATTTTATTGTGCATCATTATGACTGGTTAATGATTTCAAAGGAAAAACTGTACATTAAACAACTTGAGGTGCAAAAGGAGTCAAGTTTAAAAAGCTTACTTTTTTTCTTGTATAGTTTCAAATCCAACTCTTACCTACTCTATGGTATATTGAGTCAATACAGAGAATACAATTGCAACCTCATAATTTTGGAAAGCGAATTTTATTTCCTCAAACTAAGCTTGGACTCATGGCCACTTTGCCTCAGATTTGACCTCAAAGTCGGCCCGGCATGTGGAAAGACGAAAGAACTGGTTCATCATATTGTTGGAGTATAGTCTACTCATTCCATCAGGTGAAAGAGTTGCATAGGAGATTTTTTTTTTTTTTTTTTTTTTTTAATCTGAAATTTTGAGATCCACCAAAGAGTCATCATATTCCTATTGTCAAAAAATATGAAATATCGTAAAAATATCGTATGTGCGTGTGAGCGTTCTCCCATGTGCTATGTGTGGTTTTTTTGGGTGAGTCAGTGGGGAGAGGGCCCCTCCTAGGATGTAGTGTTGCAAATCGTCAAGCGTTAACCAACAAAGCCCGTGCTAGTTTCTTATCCCGTGTGCTGTGCGTGTGAATCTACATTGATGATGGTCAATATAGGGAGAAAGTCCTAACACTTAAAAAGAAAAGAGAGAACCTTTTACACACACATGGATTCAATTCCCATATGCTTTTCCTACTCAATTGTTCTCTTTTTGGGGTGAATGAGTCTTCCAAATTGAGGCACCAAGTGACCCCCACATTGGCAACCCACTTGAAAGCCAACTGCCCAGTCGGCAACTCAATTTTTATTCATTTCTATGTGGTCCATATGGAAATATATAATTGAATATCATAAGTCCATAAATTACTAGCTTCTAGAAACCCGTAAGACTCATGTGCCCTAAGACAAAGAATAATAAGAGAGAAGCACGACCTATTCTATAATGGCAGCTTATGGAAGTAGCACTTATCAACCAAAAGGAAGCCACAATAAGAGAGACAAATGAGAATAAATAATGCGATGGAACACAATAAAAGAAGGGAAAGATAAGTAAAGGTGATGAACTCAAATACAAAGGCTCCACACTAGTGCGATGGCCCAAAGAGGTACTTTTTGCTTTGTTTTTGGGCTATGGCTTTTATCATGGGAAATAGAAGAGTTTTAAGTTTGATGGGCGTCAATCTACTTTTGGGTATAAAGATTTTATTTTGTTTTCCTTGTGCTTACTTTGTCTAGTATTCCTATCTTACTATACATACTACCAATGAATTTCAGCTAATATTAAAGAAACAAGAAAGAACACAGCTTAAGTTTATTATATTTTAAAATCCTGAAGAAGAAAATCACGGGGGCTCTTACTGAAAGACATATTTGGTACGCATGAAAATATTTTCTTGAAAGTATTTTCACATGAAAGAACTCCTCCATATGATTAGGCGTGAAAGCTTTTTCACACCAATTGGTTCATGTGACCAATTGGTAAAAAAAACTCTCATACCTAATAACATGGGGTAATTCTTTCCATACTTTCATGAAAGCATTTTCACACGTACCAAACATGCTTTAAGAGATTTAAAAATTTGTCCAAAACCAAAAAAAATTTGGATCAATACAACCATTTTGACAAGCCAGGATGTATTCGATCATTGCTTATGCAAGAAGTAGTATTAGGGTAACTTACTTCATGATGATTAGTGGGGAAATCAATTTTGATACGCTCGTTGCTAGCTTAATTTTTCCATGGACATGCTCAAAAAAGAATAAAAATGGTAATAATCTAACAACCAGCTTAAAAAATATATATTACTAGTGATAAGAATGAAGCAAAGAAAGTAAAATAAAACGGAGGATTTTGAGTAATCTTTAACAAAGTTGGAAGAATGTTCAAATCATGTAGCCAGTGGTAGTCATTAAATTAATACAAAGTGATGACCAAAGGCCGTGTTTAACAAAGTCACGACCAGAACCATACTTAAATCCTACCGCAGTATGCTTGGACATGAAGAACTCAACATCACCTACATAATGTCAAAAAAAGGTTCAAAGATTTTGACTTTATTGCAAAAAAAAATCATTAACAATTTGTCGTTATTAGCTACGTTTCTACCACACAACAACAATTTGCTTGACCTTTATTTATCAATCTTCTTTTAGTAAGTTGGATGTTTGGACTTTAAAACTCTCTCTCCCTTTTTTCTCTCTCTCAACCATATATTATTGAAGTAAGGCATATCTCAAGTCCTCAAATTGATCATCTCAACCTCAAGATGTATGGATATTAAAAAAAAAAAAAAAAAAATTAATCCAAATACCCATGAGAGATGAATTATTTAACAATCTATCAATATCTTTTGATTTAATTTAAAATAATCATCAAAAGACCCATGATTATGACTTGGAATAGTTACAAAAATTTTAAATGTTAGATGATTCAATTCTTAGAGGTATTTCGTTAAATTTTTCCAAAAAAAAAAAAAAAAAAATCTCAAGTCATGAATTTCAGCTCGATTGCCGGCTCAATTGTGCGCATATTGACCACTTTTTTCCAAGGTCATTTATTAACCGCTCCATGCAAAATCTGGGCCATATTTGATTCAAGGGGGTACCGCTCCATGCAAGATTTGGACCATATCTGATTCTAGAGCGCACAGCCTTTATTTTTTAGGACCCTCTACTTCCAAAATGAGGGATCTTTGAGTTTGCAACCAAATCACATCCGTTAGAGGTCCCTTCTACCATCTCCAATGTGTAAGGTAGTTTTTTGACACTCACGTGACGGATTCCTGTTGGGGGCATAACCTTGTAGATTTATGGCCTGCAGGCCACTATTATTGCTCGGAACCGATGTGTCCTTCGCCATGTGTGGGCGTAGGGCACCATACAAATTCGAAATGTCTGGTGCGTAAATGCCAGCAAACAACAATGTGCAGATGGTCAATGAAATGGAAATGTTGAGACTAACTCTTCTAGTTCGCCAAGAGGATGGGATACAAGGCTCATCATGTAAATAATCTATCTATTTCTCCGAATCCTGATACTGCCTCTTTGACTGTTATCCATGGCTGGGCTGTTTTATGATAAATATTCAGATACTGAGTTCTTGAAGGTACTGGGCATCCATTTGCTTTGCCAAAGGTAAATTTATAAGCCATCCCCAACCACCATCCTGCTAGAAGTTTTGAAAATTGATCTACATGAGTTGATTCCCTTCCAAACATTTGATGCTGGTGTATTAACTCCCAGCCTCTTAATGAGAATGCCTTACTTTGCTATTACATTCCAAACGTTTGATGCTGGTGTTGACTCCCAGCCTCTTAATAAGACTGCCGTACTTTGCCATTACATATTGTGCTCTCACTACCTTTATCCACAGACCATCGCCCTCTTCCAATGCCCTCCACCACTATTTAGTAAGTAAAGCCTCATTTGGTTTTGACCTTCTTATTCCTGAACCTCTTTAAACATTGCCTTTTATTTCAATAAGAAAATTCCTCATCAAAGATTCAAGTTGTTTTTAATTAGGGCGAGGTTTGTATATGGTATCTTATACAAGGCACACCTCTAAATTTTATTGGAAGATGTAGTGCTGGTGTCGAGAACTATATAATGGCTTAAAAATCCATGTTCAACCCTAGTCTGGTCTACTAGGTTAATATGGAAGATGTATATTATAATATGTATATTTGAGAAGGGTAGATACAATATCTTGTATTTATGGTAAATCTGGGTATAGTATACGAATTTGAGATTTATTTTTATACGCAGACTTACCATAAATACAAGATATTGTATCTACCTTTCTCAAATATATAGATTACAATATACACCTTACATATAAGGATTATAATATACACCTTCCATATTAACCTGATAGACAATATAACTTAGTAAACAATATATACTTTCCTTTCGGACTCCCCCTCAAACTCAAGAAGTTATGAGAGAGAGAGCAGCTGGAGTTTGAACACTAATTGCAGAAACGAGCAGTTGGATCTTTAGGTGCATAGCATGACCACTAAAAGCAGTGGTTGCCATTGTCAGATTGCTTGATCAACGTGCATATAAATTAACGACAGATCAACAAGCCTCAGAAATAGAAGGCTCGGATAGAGTAGATACAAGTAACAACAGATCAACAAGCTTCAGGAACATATGGCCTCATAAATTGATGGACATATCAAAGTAGGCTTGATTGATCAGACAAAAATTCCAGACCTTGATCAAAGACGAAAAAGCAGCAACTCGTAGACCAGAACAGACATGACTTAGTAACAGAGAACTCGAGCATCAGACATAATCAAGTAACGGAAAACTCGATCATACAGAAAGGATCAAAACACCAAAACACAATAAGCCACTAGAGATTCCAAATGGATCTGGACCATGAAATCAAGATCTAGAGGCAAAAATAGGCAAAGGGGCTATTTTGGGCAAATCGACTGTTTTTAGAGGCCATTTTTAGAGGTGGATAAACCTCCGAATGCAATAACAACAGGAAAAACAACAACAACAAACACAATAGAAAATACGTGAGAAGAAAATACAAATAGTAAAAATACGACTCAAGTGCATCTCACAACAACATTAATATATGGGTCCTGATAATAAAACCATTTCTGGATCAATCGTATGATTGCTCTGGATGAATATGTAATATCGACTGCAACTGAGGTTGAGTCTGACGGTCTATAGAGGGCATTAAGAGAGGCAGTATTGTATCAAGGTGATATGGGCATCATGGGGCATAGGTGGAGTGTGACGTTGGGCATTGGGGGGCAACAATAGGTATGGAAGGCTGACAGCAGCGTGGTGGAGCATTGTAAAGAGCTTGTGTGAGTTTTAATAGATTGAAGGCAACAATAGAGAGGAGCACATGCCAATTAATTGAATACGGCGAGCAACATACTAGTCTTGTCTGAGAATAGACAGGAGAATATAAATCTGGCTCTGATACTATGTAAAGAGTCTCAAGTTTCTCTAAAGGGACTCAATGTCTATTAATAGTATGAATATATAGATTTATTTTATAGACAACTTAACAAATGAGAAAATATGAAAATAAATCACAGATTTCTATACTATATCCAGACTTACCATAAACACAAGATATTGTATCTACCATTATCAAATATATAAATTACAATATCTATCTTCCAACTTAACTTAATAGACAATATATAGCATTTACAAGAGGATCAACTCAACCTAGATAACCTCTAAAGACTGAAGTCAAAATCCAATTCATCGTCACCCTTTCCTTGATGATCCAACTCAGCCTCAACTCATGAAGGAAAATGATCATAGTGTTCCACGAAAAAGAGGATACAACTCTCCTTCTCTCTAGAATCCAAAGCACTCTTAATAGAGAGAGAGAATTTGACCATTTTAATTACCTTTCCACGAAGTCTCTCTCCCCATCCCGATAAACAAAGGGTGAAATAGGCATTCCACTTCTTTTTTTGGTTGAATCAATGGGGATATCGGGTCACTACCTATTTTATTAAGAAGCTAAAAAATATGTTACATGAGAAATTATACAACTTTTGGCAAAGGAACACTAGTAACATCAAATAAAATGAAAGACGTTACAAATCTGGAGGATGAGCATGCTGTGTGGTTGCTTCATTCATAGAGACCGCTTCTTTGGCTTAAGAGTCGGCAGCCATTATTAGCTTCTCTATAAGTGTGTTGGATAATCTATTGAAGGTCAGCAAAGCATAGATATACAATTAGCGAATATTAGGCATAAGCATTCCACATCTTATTCATAGTGAAGTTTTCATGGATTTTATGCCATGTATTGTACTTTGTTATATGTTTATTAAATGGAATGTATACTATAAGACTCTTCATCTTTGGAACAAGGAGGCACAACTATCCTGGCCATTAAATATTGAATCGAATAGTTTAGAGCACATTAAAATGTTCAAGATTTTTTTTCCTTCCTTTTTGGACTTTGAACACGTTGTTAGGAAATTGAAAAATGTTTGGGCAAAAAAAAGGAGAAAAAAAGAGTAAACAGGAAAAACCAGAAAAGGAAATTCGAAAATTTTAGTATTGATTCAAAACACATTGTCAGGACTTTAGTAGATCAATGCAATAGGAACCCTTTGGGAGAGAAATTAAAGATTTTTTTATTTCTGGTTCAGAACCCTCAAAAATTAAAAAGTTAATTTCTTTCATTTTGATTTTCTTTTCTACATTTATACTGGGTTTTGATAGAGGGCTGATGCAGGGAGAGAATAAAACCTGAAAATTGACAATAAAAAGAAGAAAGGTTAAATGAAAAATACCCTCTCTCAAGGGTATGCAAGTTGCCAATAAAAAGAAAAAAGGTTAAACAGAAAAATACCTTCTCTCAAAGGTCTGAGAGGGAATCCACCTCCAAAACAATTTCTTTCAAGAGACCAATTTTTATCCAATTCATAGACTGATTTACTATGCAAGGATATGTCCCTTTAAATAGACTAAAATAAGATAACTAATAAAAAGCTTTTCATATCCACGTAGCCACGTTTTCCCTCTCATTGTTTTATCCAAAAAAGACCTTCCAAATTGCAAATTGGTTATTGTTGATAAATATGAACTTTCTTCTAAATTTACCCTTATCCTAATTATATCCCTCAAACTATCCCAATCGATACACGATAAACACAATATACACTCTAAAATCTCATTGCTAATTATCCATGTCTACTCCCTAAACAAAAGAATAATTAAAATAATCCTAATAAATAACCCTAATAATTTCTCTTATTACATCATTGCCTTTTTTTTCCCTCTTGGGTTATGCGACCTTTTTTTGACCCAGTCACGACCAGTCACGAAGGGGCATCCTTTCTTTGACCCAGTCACGAAGGGGGCATGTCTGCATCAAGGTATTAAATAAAAATATTTTGAACCAAGTATCAATTTCTTTTCTTAAGATTCGAGTGAGAAATAGAAGGAAAGCAGATTAGAAGACCATAATAAGTGTGAAAGTATAGCAATTTTATTAGACGCAAATGGTTTACAACCCCAAGTTACGCGCTCCTCTCTGGCCTGGGGACAAGAACATTATGTGTGAAAGCATGCAAGTCCATTACTCATAAAATGGTTTAATTTTATTGTGCATCATTATGACTGATTTAATGATTTCAAAGAAAGAACTCTACATTAAACAACTTGAAGTGCAAAAGGAGTCAAATTTAAAATGATAACTTTCCTTTTTTCTTGTAAAGTTTGAAATCCAATCCTTTACCTACTCTATGGTATACTGAGTCAGTTCAGAGAATAAAATTGCAGCCTCATAATTTTGGAAAGTAAATTTTATTTCCTCAAATTATGCTTAGACTCATGGCCACTTTTCCCTTGGATTTGACCTAAAAATAGCAATTTTAAAAGCTGTTTTAAAATGTACCTGTAATATTAACTAAAAATGTTATCAAAATATACCTATAATATTAACCATAGCAACTTGTGTGGTTACTTTACATTTTAGAGAAATTTATCCAAATATACCTATAATATTAACTAATTAACCATCCACCCTCCTTCGACCTCCAACTTTTTTGAATTAAATCATGATAAATGTGTACAATGTTAAATTGTTATCTCCCAAGCCGTTTTTGACAAATTTATAAAATTTATTTAATGTGCTTGCTGTACACTTAACTCCATGAGACAAAAGTCCTGCTGAGGAGATTCTTTTCGGTCTGAAATTTTGGGATCTAGTGATCCACCTAAGAATCGTCATATTATTAGTTTTCAAGAAAAAAAATAGATTTCGAGTTCTTAAACACTTGGATCTTATTGTTCAAAAATCAGAACATCCTTACCAAATTTTTTTGTAAGCACTTACATGATGCTTTGATTTTCTTTCCCTTCTTTGAGGATACCATGAAAAATTTAAGATGCCAAAAAATACTCCTGATTTGGATTTTACTAGGGAGCGAATGATTTCACAATACCAAGGAAATAAATCTTATCTAATTTTTTAGGGCCAGGCAGTAGATTATACTTCAACTTAAGTTTAGAAAATTTCAAGGATTTTATTTTCTTTTTATATTCATATAGCCTAATACCTTACTTTCTTCCGATTCTGATACGAACCATTGAGCTTTGGATAATAGGAACCATTGAGCTTTGGATAGAATTAGGCCTCGAAATTGGATAAAAACCAAAATAGAAGAAATTAAGAGTCAAAATTGGAGGAGTTCTTTGAAACTGAAATTGAAAATATTTGATTCCTCTCTCATTGTTACCCAAATTCAATCAAGTTTGTCCAAAAATGTTCTTAGTACATTGATTTATTAATGCCTGAAAAAAATTTTCAAATCAAAACCAAGAATCTATATGATCAAAATTTTTTTTTTTTTGGCATTTTGTTGGCTTCCCATCTGGTTTTGTATAGTTACTCCTAAAAAATTTCAATTTCGATCTTTCCAACTACTTTATAAAATCTAAATCATTGTATTTGGATCTATACCTCCTACTAGATGAAAACCAAAAGGTGAAAAATATTGTGCACGGAAGCTCTAAACTGATAGGTTGATTTTTGGTAAATAAAGTATGAGAAATGAAACATGAAATGCACACCACAAAAATACAAAGATTTACGACGTTCACCCAAGAGGTTTACATCCATGGGCACGGCAAACAGAAATACACTATACCAATGAAAGTTACATCAAATATTTTACAAGAAACCTCGACAAAATATCAAACTCGATGAAACTTTTTTTAAATGTGCTCTCTCAAATGAGAGCATGCCGATTCTCTCAACTCTATTCCATAACTACACTACTGTCTAGGAAGATAACAACTATGAGAGCAAACGAGACTTTATCTCACTAAAAGAGGAAACAACCCAAAATCTCTATGAAAACCGTTTCTTTACAAGAAACCAACCTCTGCATGAGTCTTTATAAGACATTATCAATATTTCTCTTCATAGGAAGCTCTCTTCTCTTTAAAAAAAATTAAAAAAAAAGTGCATCTTATGGACAGGTTGCATCTTATGCATAGGAAGCTCTATCTATCTCTCTCTCTCTCTCTTTAGAGATCTCTAGAGGAACCACCATTCATTCTCTAGATTTCTAGAGGAACCACTATTCTCATATGGTGACCCGAATGGGGCACACGAATTCTCTGCACTTTTATCCCATATATACGATTATTAGGAGTCTATATAAGATTGGGCACACGAATTATCTACACTTTTATCCCATATATATAAGATTATGAGTCTATATGTAAGATTAAGAGTCCATAGTAAATAGGAAATTTACTATTGATGTTATATATATCTCAAAACCACGAGATAAATCCAATAGTCCTAATCTTTTTGGATTTCTATTTCCTTTAGGAAACTTATCAATATAAATCTCAATCCCACAAAATATGGGAATATCTCAATCCTACATGAAATTTCTTTACGTTGGTGATTTTGGATATAGCATTAAATCCAACAATCTCCACCTTGATATCAAAATCACATGCTCACCATGCCAACATTTATTGGATAGCTTCATTTATTTTTCATCTTTTGCCAAAAAAATTCCTTCATCATTCTTGTTGAAAAATAGTGTTTGCCATCAAATTTCTCTACTTCGAAAATTGCATTCGAAAACCCAAAACACCATGGCTCACTATTTTCATTTATTCTTCTTAAGATTGAACAGAGATTGTACCATTTTTGAACGACCATATCTAACAGTTCAAGGATTAAATCCAATTTTTCATTTTAAAAATGTTTGCTTTTTATTAGGTAGATCCAACAATTTAGTCAAAAAATTTAATCCAAAGTAGCTCTTTTCCCCTACTCTTTTTCCTTATGGAAAAAGAGCAAATCAGCTGTTGAGAGGGCAAGTTTTACGCGCTCTTTTTTTTTTTTTAAAGAAAAAGTTTATATGAGGTTGCAACTTTAAAATGTAGAATTAAAGATGCACCACAAAAATCCATCATAAAAAGTTGTTTGGATGTTGGAAAACCCTCTAATTGATCATTGAGATGTATGAATATGAAAAAAAATAAAAATATTTTGAGTCCTAAAAATAATGTATCTTGCAACACATTATCTCGACCATCCATTTTAAAAAATTTCATGTGTTTAGAGATCTACTTGATTTGAACTATTTTTAGAGTTTAAAATTTTATAATTAGATATGAAAATAAATTATTATGCCATCCTAAGAATTTTTGCTATCAAAATTATATTTATAATAAAGAGGTACGTCTTAATTGGATTGTAAGGTTAACCTTATGCAAACCATACCCTTTTCTTTATGCTCCTTGTCTTACATTTTACCATCTCGAATTCTTTTTTATTAGACTTATACAAAAACTGGCCCATCTTAACCAATGCTAAGGATAAGATTGGACACTAAAATGGTAAGGGGTTTAATAAAATTGTTCTAAGTGGTTGGGCTGGATTTTTTTTTTAATATAAATAATAATTTAAATATGAAATATTTTATAAAAAAAATGTTGCTCAATTTTGTTTTGACCACTTTAACCCAAGGTTTGAAAATTCAGCGATTTGGATTGGAGTTGCCCGATTCGGATCACAAATCGTTGATGGTGATCTAGATCCCTCAATATATCGGAGTCCAGATGACTCTCCCTAAAACCGGTTGGGTCAGACCAATTTTGTCAGAAAAAACAAGACATGTCACCACTTCACAAGTCCAACATTGTTTGAAAATGTTCTTTTTTTATTTTTCTTTATTTATTTATTCTTTGTTATTTGGACAAAAAGAGTAACGTGGGCCACCACCTTTTGGTCTTATCATCACATGCCAGTGTGTTGACATCATTAGTGACGCATGTTTGTGTAATTCCAACTCATTTGTACAAGTTATTGTTGTAAGAATGAGTGATATTTCTTTTACGAAGGCTTTGCGCCTTAAATACCCGTCAAACCTTGGCATTGACCTATATTTTATCAAACTCATTTTATACTCTAAATCAAACTAACCAAGGCATTAATCAATAGTTTGATTAGTCAGACTGACCATTCAAGTCCGATCCGTCTTGATATCTATGACTTTAATTAATCTCTTTCATTTATTCACAACACGAGTGTAATCATCCGGTGTGCATGTAAGTGTGTTCCACATGTTTGCTTTTGCTCAAGCCAATGTGCGTGTATGATCACCACAACCGCACACCATCATGCAAATATCGTTATAATGTATGTACGTGCGAGCATTCCCTCGTGTGCGACACGTTGATGATTATCAACGGAGGGAGAAAGCCCTTTTAGCAGTTTACACTAAAA
The DNA here is from genome assembly GCF_054954075.1 of Amborella trichopoda. Taxonomy (NCBI): domain Eukaryota; kingdom Viridiplantae; phylum Streptophyta; class Magnoliopsida; order Amborellales; family Amborellaceae; genus Amborella; species Amborella trichopoda. The sequence continues at coordinate 54,840,495 of NC_142337.1, forward strand.
AAAAAAAAGGAAAATTTTTTTATAAGGTTGCAACCTTATACTGATGAGGAAAGGTGCATCTCAAAAATCCTATAGTGGAGAATGTTCTGACAGAAGGAACCTCCAACTGATCATCTCGACCATGAGATGAATGGGCACGAAAAAAAAAAAGAATTTCAAGTTAAAAAAATAGTACATCTTGTAAAAAGTTATCTAAACCATATATTTTCAAAATTTTCAAGTGTTTATTAATCTGTTGGATCTGTACCATTTTTAAAATTATAAATTTTCTAACTGAAGATAAAAAGAGGCTTTGAAGCGATCATAAGATTTTCAATGCCGAAACAATCTCTAAGTAAATTTTATAGGTGCACCTGACTTCTACATTATAAAGAGACAACATTATACAAACCTCACCCAAAAAAATGAGAGAACCAAAAAAGGAAGAAAACCCTTTCTAGCTTTTTACACACACATGGATTCAATTCCCATATGCTTTTCACTCTCACTTGTTTTCTTTTTGGGGTAATTGAGTATTCCAAATGGAGGCACCTACCTAGTGACGCCCACTTTACATCCAATTGCATAATTGGCAACTCAAATATTTTATTCATTTCTATATGGTCCACTTGGACTTTAGTAAGCTTCCATGTTGAAATATATAATTGTATATCATATGTCCATAAAATACTAGCTTCTAGAAACTGATAAGACTCACGTGCCTTAAAACAAAGAAGAATAAGAGAGAAGCACGACCTATTTTATCAATTTCTTATTACTTATATGAAGCTTATTGAATTAGCACTTATCAACCTAGTGGAAGTCACAATAAGAGAGAAAAATGAGAATAAATATTGCTTTGGAACACAAGAAAAGAAGGGAAAGACAAGTAAAAGGTGATGAACTCAAATACAAAGGTTCCACACTAGTGAGATGGCCCAAGGATGCACTTTTGCTCTTTCTTGGGTTAAGGTTTTAACTTTATCGTGGAGAAGAGAAGAGTTTTAAGTTTGATGGGTGGTAGATAGCTGCCTTCAAGTTACTGTTGATTTAAAGACTTTGCCTATTTTGTTTTCATAATACTTATTTTGTATATTATTTCTATTGTACTATACATACTACCAATGAATTTCACCTGATACTAGAGAAAAAAAGAAAGAACAAGTTTAAGCTTATTAAAATTTAAAAGGGTGTGGTTTCTATATGGTTGTAACATTAAACAATCCAATTAAGGTACACCTCCAAACTTTATCATAACATATATTTTTTGTATTAAAAAATTGTAGGATTATTTGAAAATCTATTTTCATAACTAATTATAAAATATTTAAATTCTAAAAATGGTTAAAATCAAGTAGATCTATAAACATATGAAAATCTTGAAAATCGACGGTCTAGATAATATGTTGCAAGATGCACTATTTATAAGACTCAGTATCTTTTTTTTTTTTTTCATATTCATACATCTCAAATTCGAGATGATCAATTAGAGGTGGTTTTCAACATTAAAACAACTTTTTTCGATAGATTTTTGATGTACAACTGTAGCTCTACATTTTAAGGTTTCAACCTTATATAAACTTTTCCCATTTTAAAATCTTGAAGAAGAAAATCATGGGTACTCTTACTTGAAGAATTTTTTGGTATGCATGAAAATACTTTCAGATTTTCACACGAAAGTATTTTCATGTGTACCAAACATGCTGAAAGAGATTTAAAAATTTCTCCAAACCCAAAAAAAAAAAAGGATTAATTCAACCACTTTAACATAGCCAAGATGTGCTCGATTGTTGCTTATGCAAGAATGAGTATTAGGGTAAATTACTTGATGATGATCATTGTAGAAATTAGTTTTGATACGCTCATTGGTAGCTTAAAATTCTAGGACATGCTCATAAGCGAATGAAAAGAGTAATAATCTAACAACCAGCTTAAGAAAAATAAATCATTAGTGATAAGAATGAAGGATGATTTTGAGTAATCTTTTACAAAGTAGGAAGAATGTTTAAATCATGTCGCCGGTGCTAGCCATTAAATTAGTACAAACTGACTACCAAAACTAGTGTTTAATAAAGTCACGACCAGAACCATATTTAAATCCTACTGCAATGATGCTTGGACATGAAGAACTCAACTTCACTTACATGATGTTAATAAAAGGTTCAAAGATTTTGACTTTATTGGAAAAAGCATCATAAAAAGTTTATCGTGATTAACTATCTTTCCACCACAAAACAACAATGTGCTTTTATTTATCAACCTTCTTTTTGTAAGAAACCGTATTTCTGTATATTTGGGCCTTAAGCCCTCATGAAAGATATATCACATAGCTTATCAAAGATGTGAACAAGAGCCCCCAGTTTATATTGTTACAAAGTTGTATACTACTAAAAAAACTAACGTATTTAATGAACCACCTTTCTAATATTGATACACATAAAAAGAAAGAAAATATTAAACTTTAATGCTCCATATCTCTTGACTGCATTATTTCATTACAGATAATTAGACATGTAGTAGCCAAAGGTGATTACCAAGTAATATTTATTTCCTAAAATCATAGATATAAAATAAGAAATTTTTTTATATAAGGTGTCAATCTTATAGTATTAAAATATACAGGTTATGTTAAATAGTTTAACTCTTATAGGTATTTGGTTAAATTTTCCCCAAAAAAAAAAAAAAACAAAAAAAGAAGAAGATCTCAAGTCATGAATTTCAGCTCAATTGCAAGCCCAATAGTGCTCGTTTTGACAGCTTTTCTCCATGGTCATTTACCAACCGCTCCATGCCATATCTGACTGTAGAGCACACGGCCTTTGTTTTTAGGGAGCCTCTACCTCCAAAATGAGGAGGTTTGTGCCCAAATTACATCCCTTAGGGGGGCCCTTCTAATATCTCCAGTGCTTTCAGTAGCTTTTTGACACTCACATGACCGATTCCCATTTGGGGGCATAACCTTGTAGATTTATGGCTCGTAAGCCACTGTTATTGCCAGGAACTCTTGGTCATGTATGGGCGTAGGGGATTTCGAAACGCCTACGCCTGGTGGGAAAAGAGGCCCGCAAACAACCATGCGTAGATGATCAACGACATGGAAATGTTGAGATAACTCTTCTATTTCTCCAAGAGGATGCCATACAAGGCTCCTCATGTAAATAGATAAAAGTAGATGTAGGAGAAGCATATGTGCAACTAGCTCCTGTTGAATAATTTTATAAAGCATTTTTTGACCATCAATTTTCAAGTGTTTATAGATTTGTTTAATCTACACTATTTTTTTAACTTTAAATTTTATATGTCTAAGATATATATATATATATTATAGTAATGATCCTATGAGACCGTCCCACACCCATGAGTGTAGGACCCCAAAGGATCGCTATCAAATTTGGTACAGATATTTAGAAAGTTATCACATGGGTGTGAGACTGGACTTTTCGAGAGATCTGTACTAAATTTAATGGTGATCCAGTGGGGTCCTACACACATGGGTGTAGGAAGGTTTCATAGGATACTATATATATATATATATATATATATATATAGTCGATTCTATTAGCCCATGGGCTGACTGCTATAGTGTTAGCCAATGGCTCGGATTCAATCTAGGTAGATCTGATGGTTACGATCTCATTTCGTATTTGAATTTTTATTTTTTATACAAATCGAAATCACTTGAAATTTTAGACGTTCATTCTTCTCATCAATATACACCTAATACAAATATGAAAAAAATAATTTACAAAATATAAATTGACCAAAATACCCCCAAAATATTTCAAAGGTATTTTGATCAATTTATATTTTGCAACAATAACCAGATGGACCACATAAAAGAGACATTGTATGCAACAGATTCAATAAATTTATTAAAGCAAATCCTATGTTTCTGATAATAAGCAATTTGAACTATTGCCAAAAACATATAAGGCTCCACACAATTTGAAGAAAACCATAAAATCCAGTGAGCCTCCCAATCTCATCTTGAGATTTTCTCCAAATCCAACGGTTAGCTATTGGGATCCTATACAAGTGGGTGGGAGAGGATCCTATAGGATCATTACTCTTAAAGGTATTGTATAATATAGGACTCTTTGGAACAAGGAGGTATAACTAATCCTAGTGAATCGAATTGCTTAGAACACATTACAAAGTTCAACATTTTTTTTTTTTTTAGACTTTGAGCTTGATAAATAAAACATTTTTGGACTTTCGATTTCCAATCTAAGACACCAAAAATGATTGTGATTTCCTTGTACAAAAGATTAACGGTCTTATTATATATATTTCCTTATGTAAAATGGTAAAACAAAAATATGTTACTTAGAATGCAATCATAGAATATACTTATTTCTAAAAGTCCCTATAATAAAAAACAACAATAGAATAATATTTTGGCAAAAAAAAGAGGAATAAAGGGTAAAAAAAATAACCAAAAATCGGAATTTGAGAATTTTAGTCTTGATTCAAAACACATTGTTAGGACTTTAGCATATCAATGCAATAGGAACACTTTGGGAGAGAAATTAAAGATTTGTTATTTCTGGTTCAGAAACCCCAAAAATTGTTAAAATTAATTTCTTCCATTTTGATTTTCAATTATACAAATTGATACTGGGTTTTGATGGAGGGCTTAAATAAAACAGATTTGATGTCAAATTCTTTTCTTAAGATTCGAGTGAGAAATGGAAGAAAAGAAGATTAGAAGAACATAAGTGTGAAAATATAGCAATTCTATTAGTCGCAAAATGGCTTACTACCCCAAGTTCTATCCGCCATGGGAAGAAGATCATAAGTGTGAAAGCATATCAAGTTCATTACTCGAAAAACGGTTTAATTTAATTGTGTATCATTATGACTGGTTTAATGATTTCAAAGGGAAAACCGTAAATTAAACAACTTGAGGTGCAAAAGGAGTCAAGTTTAAAATGATAGCTTTCATTTTTTTCTTGTAAAGTTTAAAATCCAATCCTTTACCTACTCTATGGTATACAAAGTCAGTACAGGGAATAAAACTGTAGCCTCATAATTTTGGAAAGTGAATTTTATTTCCTGAAAATATACTTGGAGTCATGACCACTTTGCCCTCAGATTTGGCCCTCAAAATAGCAATTTTAAATGCTAGGGTCACCTCGGGTAAAGATAGAGGTTTGACTGCATACGGAAGATCGAGTTGAAGATGACTAACTTGCATGGTTGTTTTAAATTTTAGAGAAATTTATCAAAATATACCTCTAATGTCAACTATTTAACCATCCGCCCTTCTTCAACCTCCAACTCATGATCAATTCATCATGTATCTTTTGGTGGGATTTTTTAAATTAAATCATGATAAATGTGTCATCATGTGGTGGGATTTTTTAAATTAAATCTTGATAAATGTGTAAAATGTTAAATAGTTTATCGCCCTTTTTGACAAATTTCTAAAAAACATTTAGTGTTCTTGCTATACACTCACTCCATGCGACAAAAGAGCTGCTTAGGAGATTCTTTTCGATCTAAAATTTTGGGATCTGATCCACATGAGAATCATCATATTATTAGTATCCAAGGAAAAGTAAATTTTGAGTTCCTAAACGCCTAGATCTTATTGTCAAAAAAAAATCTTGAACGCTTAGATCTTAATTTCCAAAAATTGGAGCAAACGTTCTTGTAGGCACATACATGATGCTTTGATTTTGTTTTTTTCCTTTTTTGAGAATACCATGAAAAATACTCCTAATTTGGATTTTACAAGGGAGGGAGCGAATGATTTCATAAGACGTACGAACTAAATTTAATGTAATTTTTTAGGGCCATCCTAGGCTGCCCAGCACATTGCCAGCCTATCATGAGATTATACTTGAATTTAAATTTAGAAAATCTTAAGGATTTTATTTTCTTTTCAGGTTCCAATTATGTTACGAATCATTGAGCTATGGATAGAATTAGGCATCTTTCTAGAAGGATTTAGCCTTCTTCCTTAGGGCTATGATATTATCATCACTATTAGATTTTTATTTCAACTATATGGGGTTAGCTACATAAATCCTAATCTGCCACCCTACGCTATCAAGAGTTATACTCTCAGATAAGACCATAAATCATTATATTTTTTCTCACTACTTCAATCTATGTATTTTTTGCCCTTCCCTTTGTTTTTTTAAGCCTCCTACTTAAACCGTATCTCACCGTCTAACTGGTGTTGTATTGGTTTACATTGCACATAGAAGCCAAACCTAAGTTCCCTCAAGGCCATGCCCCTAGATATTACAAATGCCGATTTTTGAGCTCTAGTGTATAAGTTTACATACATTTCAAGATTGACTTCGTGTCGAGAGCATAGTTAGCAAATCTCCTATTAGAATACAATTTTTCAAAAATATTCAATTTTCCAAAATTGGTTAACACCGAGTTTTTCAATAGATCTTCAAAAAATCAACTTCTTTTTTTAATGGAACCTATATAAGCACGTATTTTATCTTTCTCAAAAAAAAAAAAAAAAAACTTTTGGAAACGTTTCTTCCTTGTAACTTCATTGAAACTTCCATTCTCTTCATTGATTTCTCAATTTTGGTTTAAAAATAAGCACAGTAAATGTAGGATTAAATTAACAATCTCTATTTAAAAATTTCATCAAAAATTTCACCACCTCATTACCTTACAGGAATTGTATTAAAAAACACACAAACAATATATTGTTAGAAAAAATAATCTCTCAAAACAACCATATATGCTAATCTTTTTCTGAAAAAGAATTATAACTCAAAACTCCTGTATATTTCAAAAAAACTCTCATTATATGGTCTCCATTAATCCATTATGTGTTATGTATCGTGATAATAGAGTAAGCATTATTGTTGTATTTAAATAAAATTTAGACAAAATTTGTGAAGTATTGACCCAAATGGTACTACGTATAGGCATACAATTATTGTTCAACGACTTTAGTATATCCATGCACCTATAAATCATAATTCCATATTGTCCTCTTTATTTCTTTAATTTTTTGAACGATAATCCATCTTATCATTTTTACATCCAATATTTCACCCCATTGTTTGAGTCATATCGTAAATGTTAACGATTCTTTAACGTACCTAATTTTTGGTGATCTATATTTTTAAAATGATTTTTTTTTACAATATTCCATCATTTTATTAATCAAAAGAGATTACAATGCAATCAAGTAATCAAAACATCTGAAACAACCAAATCTTGCATCGCACCTCCTCTCTTAGCTAAAGCATCCGAGATTTCATTCTCTCTATAAACATGTTGGAAGGTCACAGTCATATCCCGACTCAACTCCATTACTTCCATCCATTCCGACCTTAACTTCCAAGGAGGTTTAGAGACACAATTACATCAATTAACCACATTTAGGGAATCACATTCTATCATACATCCTTAATGTAAGTCTCTATCTTTTAAAGTTTGGAGCCCCTTTAGCATCGCAATCAGTTACGCTTCATTGGTTATTTTTATACCACACGGATCTGCAAAGCAGAAAATGCACTGTCCAAGGTGATTCCTTACCACACCTCCAAAGCCTGTTGGCCCCAGATTCGCAAAGGAGCTCCCATCACAATTTAGTTTTATATTTCCTAATCCCAGAGTAATTCATCGTTCATTGTGCTTCACTTTCATCAAGTTTTGCATCATTAAATTCCTCATATTCACTTCCATGTCAACCTTCGAGACCCCAAAACCTTCTTTCGCAATAGATAATCAACTCCAAATTATATGCTGAATTCTCTTCTTCAGCAAATCCTTCTCTATTACCAATCCTTCAAACACCCTTCTATTCCTTTCCAACCAGATCTCCCGAAGGATTGTTACCCTTCCAATCATGAAGATCAAGTTTCCAACCTTTCATAGCTCGTCAAAAGACATATATTCAATAATTTTGATGCGGCTTTAGGGTAATGGTCATGCAATTCCCATTACCTGAAGAAACCAGCACCATATATCATAAGTGAATGGGCACTGTAAGAATAAGTGGTCACCACTTTCATAACATTCCTTGCATAGTATACAAATATTTGTCATTATTTCCTCTCTCTTCATAAGTTTATCAATTGTCAAGCACTTCCCTTGAAATAGCACTCAAAGAAACACCTTCTCTTTTTGTGAAATCTTCCGAGACCATATTTTGCGCAACGAGTCCCTATTCCACATTATCATATCATTGAATAGAAGATTATATGTTGATTTCACAAAAAACCATCACTTCTTCATCCTCCCGTACCAAGTCATCATTGATGTAACTTCACATTTTCTAGCAGTCTAAGTAACTCTTTCATTTGCAAGATAAATTCATCACTAACCCTATTATACGCACACTTTATATCCTATATTCCCCTCTTCCTGCAGTATACCTCACCTACTTTGGCCCTAGGGTTAGATGATGCATTATAGATCAGAGAAAAAAAGTACCTTAACGGAATCTCCCCAATCCATTTCTTGGGCCAGAATGGAGTCCTAAGACCATTCCCCACCTACCATCTCGAACAACTCAACATGAACCTTTTATTATGCATAACACATTTCCAAACCCTTGACTGCAACCTCGAACTCCTATTCTTCCCCAACCACAAGTTATCTCTATCCTCTCCATACGTATCCTTAATAAACACTTTCCATAGTGCCTCCTCACCATCTATATATTTCCACCACCACTTTGCTAACAAACCATAATTAGCATACTTTACTCTCCTAACTCTAAATCCTCCTTCAGAGACTGACGTACACACTCTATCCCAACTCACCAAGTGGTACTTCTTTTCAAATTTACCTGATCCTCAAAGAAAGTTTTTCATCAGTCTCAATAACCTTTGAGACTGAAGTGGGCATTATTAGTAGAGACAGCTGAAACATAAGCAAATTAGAAAGGGAATCTTTAATAAGAGTCGTCCTGCCACTAAAAGATAGATTTTTTACTTCCACAAATTCAATTTGGCATGCATCCTTTCAATCACGGGATCCCAGACCGACCTTGGTAATCGACAATCTGAGATTGGCAATCCCAAGTACCTAATAGGAAATGCCTCCACTTTACACCCCAAAATATTAGCTAGGTTCATGATCTCATTCTCACATGCCATACCAATAATAGAAGTCTTCTCAAAATTCACCTTGAGACCTAATCCCATTTCACTGTACAAAAGCATTCTTCTAATGTTCATAATTTATTCTACATATGCATTACAAAAGAAAAGCATATCATCAGCATACTGAAGGTGCGAAATCTGTTGACTAGCCCCTGTTTACCACATTACCAATGTTACGGCTAAAAGCCTCCCCCATTATGGTGAAAAGAAAAGGGGACAAGGGATCACCTTGTCTCAGCCCCCTCGAGGCTTTAAAAAAGCCTTTCGGGCTTCCTTCTACCAGAATCGAAAAATGGATTATCACTAAACAACCTCTTATCCGACCGCACCACTTTATGCCTTCTCCAAATCCAACTTTAACAAAACACCAGGTTCACCGAATAAATTCCTTAACTGAATACATTCCTGAGCAATGAGAACCCCATCAGTAATAACTCTCCCTTGAATGAATGCTGATTGTGGACCCACCACAACTCTATGCAACACTTTCTTTAATCTTTCAGCTAGTATCTTAGCAACAATTTTATATATACTTATTAACAGGCTGATAGGGCAAATATCCGATATCCCTGAGATATAGCCATTTTTTGGAATGAGCATTATATATGTTGAATTTATTTCCTTATTGAGCACACCCCTTTTTAAAAACTCATTAACCATCATCATCAAGTCCATTTTCATAACATCCCAAAATATTTGAAAAAGTCTAAGAGGGAATCTATCAGGTCCTAGAACCTTATCTTCTAGCGAAGCAAAAATAGCTCGCTTCATTTCCTCCTCAGATGCCCATCCTTCCAATGATCTAGCCTCCTCCATGGACAGCCTCTGAAAATTCAACCCACACAATATAGGAGTAAAAGCAATATCCTTGATAATACTGAAAGTGGCTGAAAAATTTCATCTCTCATGCGTCTCTATCCCCATCAACAACTCCTTCAAATCAAACTCCCGAAATATTATTTTGTCTTCTCCTAGAGTTCGCAATTACATGAAAATATTTTGCGTTCAAATCATATTCTCTCAACCATTTCACCCTAGATCTTTGTCGCCAATATATTTCTTTTAATCTCAGCATCTCATAAAGAGAACTTAGAAGACCCACCTTCTCCTCTTGAAGACCAATTGTTAAATTACACCCATTTTGAATATGAGCTTTTACCTCCTCCAAATCTAACATGATCTTCTGGATCATTTTTTAAATTTGGAACTTCATCTGCTTCTTCCATTGAAGTAACTTATGCTTGATACTAACCAACTTTTTATGCACGTGAAAACCATACCAGTCCAAAATAGTAGAATTTTGCCACTTGTGCTTAATAATTTCAACAACCTCCTTTTCATCTAACCAAACCAGGTCTAACCGAAGTGGTTTAGGACCAAAATGACAGTTTTTAATATGTAGACATAATGGGATATGATCTGAAGAGAGCTTGGTAAAAGCTACAATACGAGCTAACGAAAAAAGTTGCTCTTATTTATTAGAAACAAAAAAGCGACCAATCTTACTTTGAATAAGATTGTTGATGCTATTATTCGCCCAAGTATCATATGCCCCATTAATAGGTAAATCAATAAGCTGATGCTGCAAAATGAACTGATTAAATAGCCTCATAGATAGATTAAGAGATGTAAAAGATGAAATTTTAGCTGGCCATCTAATCATGTTAAAATCACACTAATAAAAAATGGCAAATTAACCTCAGCAATCAGATTAGATAAGACATATAAAAAATCTTATTTTAATTCATTCGCATTGGTCCATAAAAATTGCAACACATCTAGACAAACACATCCACTACCCTTTCCAAAACCACCATAACAAATCTTTCAGTCAAGAAGGAATCAACAAGTTTAAAGCAAGTGGGGTCCCACAGGAACCACAAAACCCCAGCCGCACCTATAGACTCAAACCCTACAAAAGCCACAGGCCCTACACCCCATATCTCCCTAACTGTATAACTTGTCGGCCTTGGAAATTTAGTTTCCTACAACAACAAAACTTCAGGATTCAAAAACCTGACCAAAAACAGGATTTCACGTTTGATCCTCACACTACCAAGAACTCTAACATTCCAACTACAGATCTTCATTAGAACGTGATGAGGAACCTATCCTGGCCGGACCAGGACCACCATTAGAGCTAGTGGAGGAAGAGCTGGACTCAGTCTCCTCAATGGCATCTTTACCTCTCTCATAATCAGCAATAGCAAGCTTCTTAGGTTGAGGTTCATGCCTGGCCACCAACCGAAGTAAGAGCCTAGTCGGAATTGTCACCGTCTGTCCACAACCAGATGAGACTTCCCCCACATGAGTAGCTTTCTTGCCCACACCCATCTCAGCTTTTTGTTTACAACTATATTTAATCTTCTTAACCCTCTCTTTAATCACTTCTAATACTTGAGCAATGGGGACATTGGACCTCAGTCTAATATCATCCCACATTGCAGATATTTCCTCCAAATTATCATCACGTACTCCAATTGGAGCACCCTGCCCATTAACCCCTATTTCAACATCAACATTACCCTCTAAGTTTCCACCCTCTACGATCTCCCCCTCATCCCTATGTTCATCTACCCCGTCAATTAACAATGGCTGCACCTTTGCCTAATCATCACCAACAGCTCCCTCACCAAGAGCTTCACCACCTGCCCTATCGCTATCCACAATAGAAAGCATACATTCATCTTCTTGATCTTTCTTTATAACTGCCCCCTTTAGCAATGGAGGCAAAAACTCATGATTACCCAGCCCCAAAGGCATTGGAGGCGGTGGAAGCTTAACTTCATCTACTAAGCCATTGTCCTCCACCCTTGCAGAGAAGGTAAAGGACTTAGCACCCAAAAGCATTTGAATTACAATGTCATCCCCCACCCCTTCTTTGATGACCGCGATAGGTAGGCCTTGGTCTTCGGCTGTAACCCTCAACCCCATATCAGCCTCCTTTAAACCTCCGTACCAAAAGGCGAGAGCCTTTCCATGCTCCTCCACCAGGCAGCTGCAAGCACTGTGGCCGATTTGAACAAAACCGATTTATTACTAGTATTTTAGTTTGCCAATATATTATTATTTCTCAACTTAGAAAAAGCTATCAGGTCAAAAAAAAAAAACAAAGTATTATATGGGAAAGTATGGTATGTCATCATCTCATTTATTATATTTGCTAGCATATCCAAACTGTCTCACGTCAATGATAGGCAACTAAAGTGCAAGTTGAACAAGGTCAGGGTATCCGTAGTTAAGGGGGCTGGTGCCTCAACATATCATCCTAGGCTCCATTTACGCTCTTAACGCTACAGAAAAATGGTAGTATAATGTAGGAAAAGACCTCGGGCTTTATTGGTTAGTGCTTGATGATTTGCAACGCTACATCCTAAGCTCAATTCCTACCAAGGGTAGGGACTTTCTTCCCACTTACTCGCCCAAAAAAAAGGAAAAGTCCTAGGCTTAATTCCTACCAAAGGTAGTGTCTCTCTCCCCACTGACTCACCCAAAAAAAAGGAGAAGTCTTAGGCTCAATTCATATCAAGGGTAGGGTCTCTCTCCCCACACACTCACCCAAAAAAAGGAAAAAAACTAAAGTCCTAGGCTCAATTCTTACCAAAGGTAGGTGCTCTCCCCACTTATTCACCCAAAAAAAAGGAAAAAAACTAAACTGTTGACTCACTTAAAAAAAGAAAATAACTAAACCAACCATTGGCATGGTAAATAAACCTAATAAAAACTCACTACAGCCAAATAAAAGGAAAAAAACTAAAGTCCTAGGCTCAATTCCTACCAAAAGTAGGGTCTCTCTCCCCACGGACTCACCCAAAAAAAAAGAAAAAAACTAGGCTGCTGACTCACCCAAAAAACAGAAAAAAACTAGATTGCGAGCAGGAAACCATTGGCATGGTTAATAAACCTAATAAAAATTCACTACAGCACTACAAATCCTAGATTACTTATTTAAACCTAATACAAATTCACTACAACACTACAAATCCTAGATTACTAATTTTCTATGAGTTGACGCCACACTAGTTTTTTGTGGGTTTAGGATTAGAAACGCATCCGATATTATTGTAAATGTATTTTAGCCTTAGATCCATGTCTCTACAGCTCAAAATTAGTGCAAATCTGATGATGAACAAAGAAATTGGATGCAAATTTGTTGATCAACAAAAAATTGGATTCATATTTTATCTTTCAGAAAAATTCTACAATAAACCTTTTAAATTTCAGTTTCTTTGTCTATAACAAACTTTAAAGAAACGGATCGGTGACTTGGAACTGCCACCCCAAAAAATATGTTGGGTCAGTGGATCAGCGATCCAGATCGAAGAATCAGCCAGTTTCAGCCAAAAAAATATTTAAAAAAATACTATAATTTCTCAAAAATCTAGTTTTTTTAGATTTCTAAAAGAGATAGTAGCAATTACATTATGGTTCTTCATTATTATGTCAAAAATATTTAAATACTGAAAAACTGTTTCATGTTGAGTGCTTATTATCTATTAAATTCATTTTATAATCAAAATAAAGTTTAAGATACAACATGACAATAAAATGAATCTTTCTAACTCAATTTATTTATTTTATGATTGTATTAGCTTAAGAGTTTTAAAGAAGCTACGGAATAAATTTAATAAAAAAAAGCTTTCATTTAGTGGAATTTAAATTTCTCGCTTACTTTCTCCTTCTCTCTACAAATAACAATTATTTTATATCCGTTGTGGAGTTTACTAGAGAGAGAAGCTATATAGAATAAATAATCATAGAATTAATTTGTAGAGAGAGAAATATATAGAGAGATGGATGCCAATGAGAGAGATATAGGTTGTTAAGGGGTGGGGGGGGGGGAGAGAGATAAGGGGGGAGGGGGGGAGAGAGATAGCGGGGGAGAGAAAGAGGCCATGGATGGTGAGACATTGTATTTTGACAGGGCAAGTAGCTGTCTTGTAAGATGGTATAAAAAGTGTCATGGAGCATTTGGTTAGTGTCCCATTACTAGGTTTGGGAAGTGAGCTTGCAATAATGAGCTCTCAAGTCAAATATTTAAAAGCAATGTGAAACCCGCAATGATGTTGCTTTTTTATAATTTTAAAAGCTGCAAACTTTGTATTGAAAATTGTCCAGTTTTTTTTTGACATTCGACGATCTACATCAAAATCACTTGTTCTATATTAAAAATTATTTAAAATATCTTCATATATTGAGATCTGATCGGGCTCGAATGTCAGAAAAACCAACACGTCATGCTGACAATTTTCAAAAGCCCACTTCCCGAAACTTAACATGTAGTCCTCCGCTTCACGACACTTTTGTACCATCTTACAAAAAGCTACAGGTTCGACGTGGGCTTAATGCCGCCACACCCCTTGCCCCGTTAAAATAAAATGCCTCTTCCCCATGGTCTCATTTTCCCACTAATAACCCCACTCTCTCTCTCCTTCGCATCCCTCTCTCTACAAATTATTTCTAAATCCTACTCTCTCTCCCCCCCACAACCTATCTCTCTCTCCTAGGCATCCTTCTCTCTATGTATATTTCCTTCTACAAATTAATTCCACGATCATTTATTCCATATACCGTTTTTCTCTTTACTAAATTCCACAACTAATACAAAAATAATTGTTATTTGTAGAGAGAGAAAGAAAGAGTGACATTTAAATTCCACTCAGTGAGAACTTCTTTCCATTAAATTTGTTCCCTATAGCTTATTTAAAAAATCAAAATATTTAAGTTAATATAATAATAAAATAAGTAAATTGAGTTATAGATATTCATTTTACTGTCATGTTGTACTTTAAACTCTATTTTGACTATAAAATAAATTTAATAGACAATAAACACTCAACATGAGAGAGGTCCTCAGTATATATATATTTTTGACCTAATAATAAAAAATCATAATACAATTGTCCCTATTTCTTTTAGAAAATTAAATAACTAGATTTTTTAGAAATTACAGTATTTGTTTGAAATTTTTGTTAGTTGAAATTGACCGATTCTCTTATCCAGATCGTCGATTCACGTAACTAATACAGTTTTCAGGGTGCCTGATCCAGGTCACCGATCTATTTTTTTTATGGAAACCTGTTTCATAGGGGCTAGACCGGGGCTAGACCGCATTTCTACAATATATGGTGTCCCTCTAAAAACAATGGTAACTAATGTTCTAAATGTTTTCTTACTGTAATTATTATTACTAGTTTTCAATTTTGTTTTTTTGATACTCATAATCTTTATGTTAAAGATTTTATATTCTCCAAATATTATGATCAAATTATATTTAAAAAATACATTTATTATCAAGCCCATATTTCTAGCATATGCAGGCTGGCAACATAGAAACCGTGTCCTTGTTTAAAACGTTGGTCTATATTCATAATTGTGGTGTTCTAGATTTGCAACTTTGGACATTTTAGATCCATTGTCCATCACTAACATTTTGGAAGGTGGTCGCAATAGAGTACGTGTGCTAGCTGGCACACCAACCAAAATTCAAAATATTTGATATTTTATTACCCTTTTTGTTCATGAAATCCGAACCCCCCATTTTAATCATGCTACCTCACTTATTCAGAAAATAAAAAATCCCAAAATTAGTGTGAAAATGTATACTCTTTGAACCCTATTTCCTTCAACACAATCAATTTTGGATTAAAAAAACCAAAATAGAAAAAATTAGGAGTCCAATTTTGACGTGTTCTTTGAAACTGAAATTGAAAATATTTGATTCCTCTCTCATTGTTTCCCTAAATTCAATCAAATTTGTCTCCCAATGTCCTGAAAAGAATCTATATGATCGTTTTTGTTTTTTGGCATTTTCTTGGCTTTCCATCTGGTTTTATATATTTTCTCCTAAAACTTCAATTTTGATCTTTCCAACTACTTTATAAAATCTAAATCATTTTTTTTGGATTTATATCTCCTACTAGATGAAACCAAAAGGTCAAAAATTGCATTTCTTTTTCATTTTGGTCATTATTATTTTTAAGTGTTTATTATTATTATTATTATTATTCTTATTGTTATTATTATTGTTATTATTATTGTTATTATTATTGTTATTATTATTATTATTATTATTGTTATTATTATTATTGTTATTATTATTATTATTATTATTATTGTTATTATTATTATTGTTATTATTATTATTATTATTATTATTATTATTATTATTATTATTATTATTATTATGAGTTGTGGCTCCTATTAGTTGAAATAAAATTTGCATTTTATTTTATTTTCTTTTGCCAGTTTTCACCCCCCGAAATTATGTCTGTTTTTCTTTTGCCATTTTTCATCCCCCGAAATTATCCGTTTGTTTTTCTTTTGCCGACTTTTTAAACCTTGGTCCATAAGTTTTTCTTGGTTGATTCTATATTCCCGCTAGAGCATTTTGTCCATTCAGTCCCTCGGATAAAATCCAATCTATTTATTTAGTACACCAAATTTTGGGATCCAACAACAAACCTCACGAACCAAAACGAAAAAGAAATCAACTCAAACATATATGAAAAAAAGATATTCATAAGATTGAACAGAGACTGTATACTGATTGGACGACAATATCTAAGAGTTCAAGAATCAAATCCATTTTTGGACGACCATATTTAAGAGTTTAAGAATCAAATCCAATTTTTCATTTAAAAATGTTTGCTGTTTATTAAGTAGATCCAAAATTAGTCCAAAAATTTAATCCCGAGTAGCTCGGAAGAAAAGTACTTCATGCTCTCGAGAGGGCAAGTTTTACGCGCTCTTTTCTTCTGCTCCTTGTCCTCGAATTCCTTCTTAGCCAAAAACTGTTGACCTCTTAACCAATGTTAAAGAATAAGATTGGAGACTAAAATTGTAAGGGGTGAGGGTTTTGGTTCACTAAAATTGGTGCTGGTGGTTCGAATGGATTTTAAAATATATAAAAAAATATAAATAATATTTTAAATATAAAATATCTTATAAAAAAAATGTTGCTCAACTTTTTTTTGACCACTCTAACCCAAGGCTTGAAAATTTAGCAATCCGAAACGTAGTTGCCCGATTCTGATTGGGAATCATTGATGATGATCGGAATCCTTCTATATATCGAAAATTTGGCGATCTGAAACGGAGTTGCCCGATTTGGATTTAAGAATCATTGATGATGATCAGATTCCCTCTATATATCGGGATCTAAACAACTTCTTTTAAACTGTGATGATGATCGAAATTCTTATATATATCGAACTCTAGACAACTTCCTCTAAAAGTGATCCCTCCAAAAAAGGTTCAAAATCTCTCTATACATCGAGATCTAGACAACTTCCTCTAGAAGTGGGGTTAGAGAAAACGGTTCACAAGTCCAACGTAGTTTGAAAATGGTACTTATTTTTTTATTTTTTGTTATGAATTTTCCGTTGTTATTTTGACAAAGAGGGCATCGTGGGCCACCCATCTTTTGGTCTTATCATCACATGTGAGTGTTAACATCATTAGTGACGCCTGTGTACTTCCAACTCATGTGTGACACCCCATCTTTGTGTACTTCCAACTCATGCGTGCAAGTCATTTTTGTAGGGATGAGTGTGACATTTCTTTTCTTAAGGCTTGGCACCTTAAATTTTCGATGTGGGACAAGTCCCACTTCTTCTCACTACGATTTCTACCACTTCTACGGGGTGAATAAATAGGGCGAATTGAAAAATAAACTTTGCAATAACTCATGTAGGCATAATTTTTTTTATTTTGTATTTTTCAATAAAATATGATTATAAATTTATATTTTGAGCCGTAATGCAAACCGGTTTTGGGGATTTTGAAAAAATATATTTTGAAAATTAATAATATATTGAATAAATGGGGGCCTTTTGATGCATATGGTGTGTGATTCAATCTTCTTTCATTTCTTTAATTTTCTCAAACTTTATTTCATTATTTTCAATTGTTAGTGAAAAATCATTTTTCTAAATATTTTTTTAACGTTATAACATCAAAATTTATACGAGGTTTTATATTTATTTTTAATCGTATGATATAGAAGTGTTTTCCAATATTTGTTTGAATCATGTTTGATGCAATAGTATAATTAATAATTATACATTAATAGCCAGATCTTGTATTTTATTTATTAATTTATCTATATTTAAATGGCATAATGTATTATTTCTATTATAATTGTAAATAAGACTTTTTTTGCTAAATTAGATATTATTATAGGACAAAGTTTAACTTTATTCTTATTTGTATAGTAACGAATTTTATTCTTATTTGTATAGTAAAGTAATTATAACTATAAAGTAATAATTCCAATTTTAGTACATAATCTTATAGTTGGTTTAGTTGTGATAATTTTGGATTAGTAGAGAGAGTTTACAAATGTTTGGTGATATTAATGTCCCTTTATAGGGGGTATTATTATGTGTATCTTATCATGGAAGTGTCCTTCAATATTTTTTGCATCATGTTTTATGCAATATCATTATATTATATTTTATAATTATACAGATATCCAGACATGGAAACAACGTCTTGATATTAATGTATTTTCACATAATAATAAAGTACATATGTAACAACCTCAATTTTTTTTGAAACTAGAAAAACACTATTTTTTAGGGATTTTTATATTCTTTTGAAAAAAAAATTGAAGCCAAAACCAGCCGATCCGGTTGATTCTTCGATGCATAGATCCGACATAGTTTGGGTGACCGATCTGGGTCACAGATTCGTTTTTTTAAACCTTGCTCTAACTTTTTGTGTTAAATCAGCCTGACCGGTTAAACCTTGGCATTGAGTATTTTTTTATCAAACCCATTTCATACTCTAAACCAAACCGACCAAGGCACCAATGAACAGCTCGACTTGTCCGACTGGCCAATCAAGTTTGGTCGGTCTTGATATCAATGATTTTAATTAGGGAAAATGGCTTGATAGGGCTGTAGCCCTATCAAAATAGGTAAAGCCGCACCTCATAACTTGTCAAAAGCTGCAATTTAAGTGTTGAAAAACTTTTAAATCGATCGTCTCAGCTTGAACAATCTAGTTGTGCAGAAAAAATAAGGATTTCAAAATATGAAAATAGTGTATATTGCAACAAATCATCTAGACCATCTATTTCGCCTAAGAAGTAAGTGTTTACATATTCGTAAGATTTGTACAGTTTTGTTAGTTTTAGAATTTATTGTCGGTGATGGAAATTAATTTTAGAGTCATCATGAAGATTTCCAATGCTGAAAGCGATATTTTTTTTTAATAAAGCCTAGGCCCTATAGAAACTCCATCCTTTAATTAATCTCATGCATTTATACACAACACAGAGTGCAATGATCCGGTCTGCATGTAAGTGTGTTGTACATGTTTGCCTATGCTGCGCGGGCATGTGCACGGGAGAGATCATTACAGCCCCACACCGTCATACAAATTCCGTTATATTATTTGAGGGAGGGTGCCGTGTGATGAGTATCAATGCAGGGAGAAACCCTTTTAGCAGTTAACACTCAAAAAGAAAAGGGAGAAAACCCTTTTTAGTCTTTTACACACACATGGATTCAATTCCCAAATGCTTTTCATTCTCACTTGTTTTCTTTTTGGCGTGATTGAGCCTTTGAAATAGAGGCACCTAGTGACCCCCACATTGGCAACACACTTGAAAGCCTTACATCCAATTCGGAAGTCGGCAACTCTAAGCTTTTATTCATTTCTAAATGGTCCACTTGGACTTTAAATAGAGCATAAGCTTCCTTATTGGAATTGTTCAAATAAATAAAAATAAAAAATTCCATGTTTGGAATATATAATTGCATATCATAAGTCCATAAAATACTTGCTTCTAGAAACTGGTAAGACTCACGTGCCTTCAAGCAAAGAAGAATAAGAGAGAAGCACAACTTATTTTATCATTTTCTTATTACGTATAGGGTGTGGTTTTTATAAGGTTGCAACTTTAAACCATTCAATTAAGGCGAACTTTTAAATTTTATCATAACATATGATTTTGTTTTAAAAAAATCTTAGGATTATCATTAAATCTTAGGATTATATAAATTTAAACTTAAAAAAAACGTTAAAATCGAGTAGATCTATAAATATATGAAAATTTTGAGAATGGATGGTCTAAATAAAATGTTGCAAGATGCACTATTTTTGGGACAAAAAATCTTTTTTTTTTTTTTTTTCATATTCATGCATCGCTATGTCGAGATGATCAATTAGAGAGTTTTTCAACATTAAAATAAGCTTGTTCGATAGATTTTTGAAATGCATCTTTACTTCTACATTTTAAGGTTGCAACCTTATATAAACTTTTTCCTTACTTATGTGAAGCTTATGGAAAGAGCACTTGCCAGCCAAAAAGAAGCCATAGTAAGAGAGAAAAATGAGAATAAATAATGCGATGGAGCACAAGAAAAGAAGGAAAAGATAAGTAAAGGTGATGAACTCAAGTACAAAGGTGTTGAGATGGCCCAAAGAGGCACTTTTGCTCTTTCTTGGGCTGTGGATAACTTTATTATGGGAAAGAGAAGAGTTTAAGTTTGATAGGTGGAAGATAACTGTAATCAAGCTACTTTTAGGTGTAAAGATTTTGCTTCTTTTGTTTTCCTTGTGCTTATTTTGAATATTATTCAAGTCATACTATACATACTACTAATGAATTTCATCTAATATTAAAGAAAAAAAAACAGAGTTTAAGTTTATTAAATTTTCATATCCCGAAGAAGAAAATCATGGGTACTTTCTTAAGGACATGTATGGTATGCCTGAAAATGCTTTCACAAAGTATTTTTACATGAAATAATTCCCATATATGAGGACGTGTGAGTTTTTTCACACCAATTAATTGTTGTGACAAATTGGTATGAATAAACTCTTATACTTAATAACATGGAGGAGTTCTTTCGTATGAAAATAATTTTATAAAAGTATTTTCATACGTACCAAACACATGCTGTAAGAGATTTAAAAATTTGTCCAAACAAAAGAAATTAGGATCAATTCTACCATTTTGACATAGCCAAGATGTACTTGATTATTGCTTATGCGTGAACCATTATTAGCGTAATTACTCCATGATGATCAATGGAGAAATTAATTTTGTTAATGTAGTTGCTGACTTATTTTTTCCACGGACATGCTCATAAACGAATGTAAAGATCAAAAGAGTAATAATTCAATAAGCAGCTTAAAAAAGATAATTAGTGATAAGAATAAAGCAAAGCAAAAAAAATATAGGGAAAATATCTCATATACCTTATTTTTAACTTTCATTTCTCCATTGACCTAATGTTGCAAAACCTGTCGTACTACATAAAAATTCACTTTATTATCTCCTAACTATCTAAACCAGCGTTTTAAAAAACGCCGACTCGGAAATCGTGAAAAGGGGACCGGATCGCCTATAAAATCGGAAATCGTCCGGTTCTAGAGAGAACCGGACGATTTTGTACAGTGAATCGCCGATTCAGTGTACGGAATCGGCGAGTCCAAACAGTGAATCAAGGCGTCCGTGTGGATTTTTTTTTTTTTTTTTTTTTTTTTTTTTTTTTTTTTTTTTTTTTTTTTTTTTGTAATCCATGATAGATTTTTTTGTATTACTTGATCGATTTTTTTGTAATCCATGATCGAATTGTTTTTGTTTTTTTGTAATCCATGATCGAATTTTTTGGTTTTTTGTAACCCATAATAGAATTTTTTGTAATCCATGATCGAAATGTTTGTTTTCTTTTCTTGTAATCCATGATCAATTTTTTTGTTTTTTTGTTTTTTTTTGTAACCCATGATAGAATTTTTTGTAATCCATGATCGAATGTTTTGTAATACATGATCGAAATGTTTGTTTTTTTTTTGTAATCCATAATCGAAATGTTTGTTTTTTTTTTTGTAATCCATGATTGAATTTTTTGTTTTTTGCTTTTTTTGTAACCCATGATAGAGTTTTTTGTAATCCATGATTGAATTTTTTGTAATCCATGATCGAACTGTTTTTTTCTTTTTTTGTAATCCACGATTGAATTTTTTGTTTTTTTTTGTTTGTTTTTTTTGTAATCCATGCTCGAATTTTATGTAATCCATGATCGAATTTTATGTAATCCATGATTGAATTTTTTGAAAATTTGTGATTTTTTTTTTTTAATCCATGATCGAATTTTTTTTTGTAATCCATGATAGAATTTTTTGAAAATTTGTGATTTTTTTTTAATCCATGATCGATTTTTTTGAAAAATTGTTTTTTTTTTTTAATCCATATTATTCAAAGAGAAAATAAGAGAGATGATGATTTTGAAGCCACCCTATCCCAGCCATATTATTCACATATCGAGTCCCAACAGCAACAGTGTAAGGATGAGCACGAAATACTGTAAATTAAATGCTGAACGGCGGTTCATGCAGGGAAAGAACATATCAATATTCGCATATTCATTCAAAAACATGAAAATTCTTAATGGTGTACCCTCATTTTTTATTGAATTCCTAAAAAACAATATTTATAATGAATTTTAATAATTTTTTCGAATTTTTTTTAAGCTTTATTCTGACCGATTCACCCGATTTTCGATCCGGATCTCCGATTCGCGGATTCGGATCGATTTTTTGGAAGCCCGATCCCGGTCACCGATCCATTTTTTAAACCATTGATCTAAACATTTTTTATTTATTTTTTAGTAATTTTTTTAACCTAAACAAATTTTTAAAAAACATTGTTTCTAAACCCCTCTCTCTCTTGACATGATCCCCTCTCTCTCCCCCAATCAACCTCCCAAACCCACGCTAACTTTCAAACATGATTCACCCTCAGATATACTCTGAAGCATAGGCCTCCGGCCCTTCTGTTTATCACCATTTGTGTTCATGAGCAGCTCGATCATCTGATCAACGGACATGCCATGAAGCTCCATCTTTCCCAAGAGCTCCTCAAGCCGTTTCTTACTGATCCTTATCTTCACCTCTTTAGAATCCCCACCATCTTCTCTCTAGAACCCATTTTGCTCTCTCTCTCTGCCTAAACACACACTCTCTCTCTCTACTGAAACCCCATAACTCTCACAAAACCGATTTCGCTCACTCTCACAAAAACCCCAAATACAGCTTCCAAAAGGACCCAAGCGTCCTCATTTTCTCTCTCTACCAGAAGGGACGTGATATGTTCCACTCCTAGCTCAAACAAAATTCAAATCTGGAAATCTCTTCCTTTCAGACGGAACTATACCCATTTTAACTAACCATTTCCAACAACAGGGAAACTCCATTAGTGGCTGTTTTTTTATGTTTATCTCTCAACAAGATATGATTTTTTTGTGTTTCTCTCTCTACAAATGCTTTCTCTCCCAAGAAACCTTTGTGATAGGGATGAGGATTAAGAAATGGTGAGGCGGGCTTGTTTAAATGTGGAGAGAGAGAGAGAAGATGTCTTGGAATTATGGGAGAAGGGATTTTTTTTTATATTTCTATCTCTAAAATTGCTTCTCTCTCTAGAAAACCTCTGTGACAGGGACGAGGATTAAGAAATAATGAAGTGGGATTGTTTTAATATGTGGAGAGAGAGAGACAGTGAGAAGAGGGCCTAGAATGATGGGAGGAAGGGTCTGTTTTTTTGTGTTTCTCTCTCTAAAAATGCTCTTCTCTCTCTGCGACACCGACGTTAACTTTCAAATTGTTTAGAGTTAGAAAAAAACGTTTTTTTTTTAATTTGTTTGCGTTAAAAGTTGAAATAAATATATATAAAGTTATTTCGGGGGTTAAAAAATAGGTTTCGAAATTTTGGATTTAGAAAGAATTAAAAGTTGAAAATAAAATCTACGGAGATATTTTACCAAAAATATAATAGAGGATTTTTAGTAATCTTTTAGGAAGAATGCTCAAATCATCTGCCCAACGGTAGTCATTAAATTAGTACAAAGTGACGACCAAAAGTAGTGTTAAACAAAGTCACGAACAGAGCCAAATTTTAATCCATCTGAAGTGAAGCTTGGGCATAAAGAACTCAACATCAGTTACATAATGTCAAAAAAAGATTCATAGATTTTGACTTTATTGGAAAAAAAAAATCATTAACAATTTATCGTGATTAGCTATCTTTCCCCCACAAAACAACAATGTGCGTCACCTTCACTTATCAATCTTCTTTTGGTAAGTTGTATATTTGGACTTTATTCATTACAGATAATTAAACATATAGTAACCCAGGGTCATTACCAAGTAATTGTTATTTCCTAAAATCACATATATAAAATAAGAATAAGAATTATATACGGTATTAACCTTATACTATTGAAAAAATACACATATCAAATCCTCAAATCGATCATCTCAACTTCAAGATATATTGATATAGAAAAAAAAAAAAATCCATATACTTAGGCCATGAGAGATGAGCTATTTAATAATCTATTCATACCTTTTTATTGATTTTAAAATAGCTTGGAATAGTTAGAGAATAATGTAAATTGTTAAATGCAAGATCTCTGGTCATGAATTTCAGCTTGATTGCAATTGTGCTCGTTTTGACCACTTTTCTCCATGACCATTTATTAACCTCTCAATGCAAGATCTGGGCCATATCTGACTCATGAGCATACGACCTTTATTTTTTTAGGACCCTCTGCCTCCAAAATGAGGATTCTTTGAGTTTGTGCCCAAATTACATCCGTTAGGGGCCCCTTCTTTCTCGTGTTTTCTATAGTTTTTCGACACTCACGTGAAGGACTCCGGTTGGGGGTGTAACCATTTAGATTTGTGGCTCGTAGGTCACTATCTTTGTCGGGAACTGATCTCCTTGGCCATGAATGGATGTAGGGAACCATACAATTTTGAAACGCTTGGTGCGTAAAAGACGCTCGTAAATAGAAATTTATAGATTGTTGCATGTGTGAAGCCAAATCACACATGTGGGTGTTTTATTTCACTTTTCTATCTTTTATTTTGGGTGATTAGATTGCATCTAATCTACCGGTTGTGGTGTTATAAGAACTTTACTCTTTTAAGGAGATTAAAACCCTTTTGTTTAGAGTGAAAAAAAGATAGAGGGATTGAGCTGCAATTGGGTTTTCTCTTGAGAGCTAATGTGTGTTCTGTTTTAGAGAGAGAAAGTGAATAAAAGACTTGAACTCCATTGTGGGTTTGCAGTGTACTCTATTTTAGTGAGAAAAAATATCAAAGAGAACCTATTTTTGGGTGTTTTTGGTGCTTTATTTTTTGGCCCTATTTAGAGTGAAAAATGACTGCTGGAAATTGATGCTTTTAGCTCAATTTCACCTTGTAATCTTCCTAAATCAGTAAGTAAATTATCCTGTCATTCTCATGTAGATGTAGGTCACGATTTGCGACTGAACCACGTTAAATTGTTATGCTGTGAATGCATGTTGCTACATTTTCTAGTCCATGTTCTTGCTATGATATTGTGTAGTTTCTACTGCTTGTAAATATTGATATGAATGCATAATAGCTAAGAATGTCATAAACCCTTGCTGATTTTTTACCAGTCGATCCCAACAACTGGTATCTGAGCTTAGGGTTTATTCTTTATTGTATTTGTGAAGAAAGGGTTTTATGCTACTGTGGTTATTTGTTGTATCTTTCCTTAAAATGAAAAGGGTAATGGAATTTAAAAAAAATCAAATCAAAGCAATTGACCAATATGGAAAATGATGATAGAAGATTATCGTGTTGGAAAAGAATTTGATAGGCCCATTCGATGAAAAGATGTCATGTCCGATGGAATGGAAGATCGATAATGAGATATTCTTGATCGAAAAATGTTTGGTTGCTATTAGACTATGTATTTCATCATCAATTTTATTTGATATTTGTCAATGTAAAACATCTGCAAAACTTTAGCAATCTTTAGAGCAATCTTTTGAACAACCCTTTGGTGCAAATAAAATGCATGGCATGAAAAAGTTGTTTATTTTAATTAGAGTGCATGTGAGTGAATTTATTTCAACTTCTACACAATTGAGGTATTTGAAAGTGAATTTGGATGAAAAAGTTTTATGTTTGTTTTTGCTGAGTTTTTTGCCTGCTAGTTGGGATACCTTGGTTACCACTGTGACTAATACAATAGGTAACAAGTTTAATTTGAAATATGTTGTAGCTTCATTGTTAAATGAAGAGACTAGAAATGCAACAACAAAAATAGTTGCTGAATCAAATCAAGCATTGGCGGCAGGAGATAGAGGAAGAGCATAATATAGAGACCAACCTTATGAATTTAATAGCGGTAAATCTCATAGCAGAAGCAGGTCCAAGTAATAGGGCAAAAACGTTACATACTGATATTGCAAGAAACCTGGTCACACAAGGAAAGAATTTTATGAGCAAAAGGGTAAGGGCAATGATGACCATGCCGAAGCAAGTACAGTTTTAGATGGTGACGATTGGGTTGCTTTTAGTATTGAATACACAACACTATCTATTACGGATACTTGGATATTGGATTATGGTGCTTCTTTCATGTTTGCCCAGAAAGATCATATTTTTCATCCTACACAGATGTGAATAGTGTCTTGGTTTATCTTGATGATGTTAGAGCTTGAAATTTTTTCGGAATTGGAATTGTTGTTATCAAGCAATCAGATGGAAAGAAGCACACATTGAGAAATGCGAGGTATGTCTCTGAGTTGAAAAAAAATCTCATTTCAACCGAGCAGTTAGATGACTCTGGTTTTATAATGACTTTTGAAAATAGGTTGTGATAGATTTCAAGAGGTTTCATAATATTATTGAAAGGGAAAAATGATGGAAGTCTCGACATTCTTCATGGCACGGCTTAAAGGCAGAGAAGATCGATGCTACTGCCAGTAAGCATGAAGATATGCAGATATGACATGGTCGTTTGGGTCATCTTAGTGAGCATGATATGAAGGTATTGCAAATTTAAAATCCTATTACTATTTCGAAGCATTCCTTTCTTGATTTTTGTGATTTTTGTGCAGTGGGTAAGAAGCGTAGAGATAGTTTTACAAAAAATGAATCTCATAGAAAAAGTATAGCATTAGAATTGATTTATTCGGATGATTGTGACCCTGTTAATGTTAAATCTCTTGGTAGAGCTTTTTAGTTTGTCAATTTTTTTTATGATTATTCTTGAAAGTACTGGTTGTATCCTTTGACATCTAAGGATCAAGTTTTTGAGTTTTCAAAGCCAATGTTGAAAAAGAAATAGAGAGATTTATAAAATGCTTGCAAATTGATAATGGTGATGAATATTGTTCGAATGCTTTTGACACTTTTTTGTAGAGAGAATAACATTCGCCAGGTAATGATTGTTCATGGGACACCACAGCAAAATGGTATCATTGAGATTCTAAATATGACCATCATTGAAAGAGTAAGAATCATGCTTTCACAATCAGTTCTTGGTAAGAAATTTTGGGCCAAAGCTGCTAATACAGCTGTATATTTAATCAATAGATCTCCTAATGCACCAATGAATGGTGAAATACCTGAAATTCTGTTGAGAGGTAAAAGTGTGTCATATGAACAGCTGAGGACATTTGGGTGTAAAGCTTATATTCCAGTGCCTCGTGAAAGTAGAGCAAAACTGGATGCCAAGTCAAGAAGATGAAATTCTCTTGGATATGGTGGTGAAGATAAAAGTTATGGGATTTAGGATCCTACTGCAAATAAGACTATCAAAAGTCGGGATATTCTCTTTAATGAGAAAGTAAAGTTTACTAAAAAGAAGCAGGAAGAGCCAAAACAAGAAAGACATGTTGAGAATATACATTAACCAAATCTCACTGTTTCACCTCGACAACTGCGAAAGAGTCAAGCTCAAGCTCAAAACAGTTTTGATGAAGGTGATACTAGTTATGAGGATGACACTGAATTAATTCAAGATGAAGAAGACCTACCAGTTACACCTGAGCCAAAATTAAGAAGATCTACACGGCCTCACAAGCCCACACAAATATATTCATCTTCCTTATATTACGGTTTGTATATTGAGAGTGGTGGACTTGAATCTTTTCAGGAGGCTATTTGTTGCCCTAATACTATAAAGTAGCATAAAGCAATGGATGATGAGGTTGATGTTTTGCATAAAAATGACACATCGGAGTTGGTGGAACTTCCACATGAGAAGAAAGCAATGACGAAGGTGGGTATACGTTATTAAGTGGGAGGTAAATGATCTTATGCGATATAAGGCCGGACTTGTGGTGAAAGGTTATGGGCAAAAACCAGGTGCTGATGTTAATGAAAATTTTGCTCTTGTTGTTAAGCATGGCTCTATTAGAGTTGTTTTACTTTTGGTTGCTAACTTGAATTTGGAGTTAGAACAACTTGATATTAAAACTACATTCTTGCATGGTGATCTTGATGAAGAAATTTATATATGTCAACTTGAAGGTTTCGAGAACAAAATCAATCCTAACTTGGTTTGCAAGTTGAAAATGAGATTGTATGGCTTGAAACAAGCATCTATGCAATGGTATAAGAAATTTGACTATTTTATGCTGGGTGAAGGTTATTTTAGATGTAATTTTCATTTTTGTGTGTACTGTAAAGGTTCAACATATGATTCTTTTACTGTTTTGTTACTTTATGTTGAAGATATGCTTGTTGCTAGTAATTCTAAGTAAAATTAAGCGTTTAAAGCTTGATATGTCCAACCATTTTGCCATCAAGGATCTTGGACCAGCCAAGAAGATTTTGGACAGGAACATCCGTAGAGACAGAAAGCAAGGTATGCTTTGGTTAAGTCGCTCTGAATATATTTCTAAAGTTCTTGAGCGCTTCAATATGATTGACTGAAACCTATTTCTATGTCGTTAGCTGCACATTTCAAGTTGTTTAAAAGAGACTATCCAATGAATAAGGTAGATAGAAGTAAGATGAAAAATGTTCTACATACTTCTGCAGTGGGTAGTTTGATGTATGCAATAGTTTATATTAGACTTGACAATGCCCATGCAATGGGAGTTGTTTCCATATTTATATCTACTATAGGTTGGGAACATTGGCAAGCAGTTAAAGAGATCCTTCGATATTGAAGGGGACACGAAATGTATGATTCTGTTTTGACAACTCATCATTAGAAGTTGTTGGTTATGTAGATACTGATTGTACAGGATATCGTGATATTAGAAGGTCTACCACTAGGTACATTTTCAAGGTTGGTGGTGGTGCAGTTAGCTGGATGTCAAGGTTGCAAGATATTGACAAATGTTGTCTCAACTGAGAAGAATATGATATGTAGAAGACTTTCAGGGTTGGAAGGGACGTAACCTCGAGATTATAGAGAATGATACATTGGTAGTTGTTTTAGAGGGTTAGTGCTTTGCCTTTATGTAGGAGATTATTGCATGTGTGAAATTCATTCTTATTTGTATGCCTTTAAGCAGATGATTTGATTCGGTACTAACCCAAAAAATGGTTGAAGAATTTTAAAAAACAATGATGAAAGAATATGAAATGATTGATTTGGGGATTATGAAACATTTTTTAGGAATCCATGTGGAGTAATCAGCTAGAGAAATTTGTATTTATGAAGAAAATATATTGAAGATCTTTTGAAAATAATCAAAATGACAAATTGTAAGCCAATGAATTTTCCAATGGCAATGAACAAAAAACTCTAAAATTGATGGTGTCGAAAAAGTTGATGTATTGATTCGCCAGAGCTGCATTGGTTCCTTAATACATCTGACAAATACATGGCCAGATATTTTGCATGCAGTCAGTATTGCTTCCAGGATCAAGAATAAGCTGACTAAACTTCACTTTCCAGTAGCAAAAAGAATTTTGAGATATATCCAAGGAACAAAGAAATACAATATCAAATATGTTTATGAAATATGATACTATTTTTTTTGGATTTTCTAGTAGTGATTGGGTAGGTTCAATTGATGATCAGAAAAGCAATTGCGACTATGTTTTCTACTTAGGGCCAAAAGTGATATTGTGGTCATCTAGAAAGTAAAACACGGTGGCTTTGTCCTCAGCTGAAGCTTAGTATATTTCAACAACAAGTGCAGCATGTGAAACAATATTGCTCATAAGAATTTTATCAGATTTATAGCAAAAGTAGAATTCCCTCACAACTATTTTATGTGATACTATATCAATAATTGCTATGACAAGGAATCTACTATCCCATAACAGATCAAAGCATATTGAAATACGATGTCACCTCATCATAGAGCTAATAGAGAAAGAAGAAATTGTGCCCAAGTTTAAGATATTTTCAAAACGATTATTTTCACTGACAAATTCATTCAATTAAAAAATACAATAAAAGTTACAAATTAAGAGGAATTGTTAAATTATTAATTTTTAATCCTTATTTAAAAGCCACAAATTTTAAAACCATAATTTTGAGGCCACAATATTTGAATGTCTATAGTTGATGTCCCTCATTTTTTTTTACTATCAGTATGATCGTCTAGAATAGGTGATAAATAGTTGATAAACCGTAAATTTTAAAATAGGAAGCCTAATTATTGAAATATCTGTCAAGGGTTGATGTACATGTCTATTTTTGTGTGTATTTTTTAATTTAAAAATATATTGGTTGGTGGCTCTTTGTACAAAGCACAAAAAAAACCACTACGAGGAGTAGAAATCAATGTTGTCAAATTCTCATCGCTTCGACCGAAAAGGCTTCGGCCAAAGCCTTTGGGTTTTAGGCATAAACAGAAGAGAAGCAACGCTTGGTGCTGCCACTTCGGTCAGATTCGGGCTGCTTTAGGGTACTTCGGTCAGATTCAGGTTTGCTTCAGGTTTGTTTTGGGTATGCTTCGGATCTGCTTTGGCCAGCAGAAAAATAGCTATATAAAATTTTTATTTTTAATTTTTTTCTATTATTTATATATATTTTGTATATAAATATATAATTTATTTATACTAAATTTAAAAAAATTTGAAATCTTTTTTCAAATTGGCCGAATCACCGGATTGTTTTATTTTTCTCACCAAATTGAAAAAGATTATGAAAGCCAATCCGACAACATTGGTAGAAACTATTGCGCAAAAAAATGAGAAAACTGAGTGCGTTTCCTCCGTCAATATTACTCCCATGTAATCCAGGTTTTCTACTATTTCATTGGGATAGTGAAATTTTTTTGTTTCAGTACAACGTTCTCTTTGTTTTCTCTATCATTTTTTGCCATTTCCACCAATAAAACTTTGCCGTACCATTTCCAAAGTAATTTACAAAATTGAACATAATTTAAGGGATAGCAAATGAGAAACATGAGAAGGGAGCCTACAAACTCGAACGAGGGAATATTTGCTTTACAGCAACGGGAGAGGGAGGGCTCGTTGCCCCCCATCTGCCTCTTCCCCACGCCTATTTCGGTCTTCCCCCCCGCCTATTTCGGTCTCCCCCCGGCCCCGGAGAGATGCGGAATAGATGCGGAATATTAGTTACCGTATTGAATATTGGTTACCCAAATACCATATCTAGATTTATGCCCCGGTTCTACCAAACCGGTAATTAAAAAAAAAAAAAATATTTAAAAAAAAAAAAATAGAGTCAATTCTATCACATGACCAGCGTTCCGAATATTTGACAAGCACCGGCTCACCCCTGATGATTCGTAGTTCCAATCAGCCAGTTCCAATTCGAATCGGCATTTTTTTAAACCTTACATCAACCGGCGCATCCCAAGCTGATATGCCTGAGAGAGCCTTAAAAAAAAAAAAGAGATTTCCAAAAAAAAAGATGAGAGCCTAAACTACATGAACGTGGCCATTTGGTTACCACAACAAACATATTTAGAGCACACTAACTGACGCAAAAGATTACATTAAACACAGTGCAAATCTCAAAGTTTGGCGAAATTAACGGCGCAAAGGGCTTGCCCAAAGAACTCTATACAAGAAAATGGCTACCTAAGATGAACTAGTTTTTGACTTTGTAATGGTGGTTAGAATGAACAGTTTCACACCAAGGCTAAAGGATAGTTGCTCAATCATTTTTCTAAAGAGAATTGTTTTAGTCAAGCTTGAAAAAGGGCTCGAAGGTCTATCACTTCAAAACTGAAGAATTGTATCAGATACATCTCATGTACCTTTGTTCCTGGATTTGCACATGCTAAGATAGAAGGGGGTCACAAGTCAAGGAAGAAAGATGAGATTCTGAATGGACGGGTGGGATTTTTCGAAAGCAACACAAAATTTAGGGATGAGCCGTCCAATCAGTTTAATCAAAATTGATAACGAACCCCATGTAAGGGTAGGTCCCCAACGTGTGCTCCCGCGTGGCATGATGATGGCCCTACAACAAAGATGATTGGGACCATACGAAGTGGTTGTTAGATAATTTTTTGGACTACCTAAATCTCAATTATAACTAGAAAACTTGGGTTATTGTTATTGAGAAACAAAATATTCAGTCAAGGATTTCTTAAAGAAGGACATGAATGGTAAGAGCTTCTTTTTTTGCACATGTTATGCTCCTGTAGGAGCGCACTGTTGATCTACTCCCTCGGTCAAAACACCTGGCTAGGCTGATTTTTTTGGTCTAAAAATCGGGAAACCATATGAAAATCAGTAGATGATCATATTTAAAAGAAAATTCTGAATTTTGAGTATTTTGACACTTAGATCTAACAGTTCAATAATTAAACTATTTTTATTCAATCTCGAGGCATTAGTTATTCTCAAGTACATAGAGAGCTTATTTCTGAAAACGTTTTGGTTGAGATTATTTTATAAGTTGTAGAGATTGCATTCCCAAAATTTGAGATCTAAAAAGTATCCTTAGTATGTATTTTTGCAAGAGGGAGTAAATGAATAACATGGTATCGATATTTCACGTCTTGGCTTAGAAGTCGGCAAGAAGAGCTTTATCGAGGGCTTTATCACTAGACTCCAAAGTTTTTAACCAAATTTAGAGATTGACAAGTTTTATGAAAGGATGAAGTTTCTATAAGGCCAGGGCTCTATGAAAATAAAATAAAGCATTATCTCATACTCTTGTCTAGAAAGCATTTTTGACAGCAGAAGTTTTCATGGTAGCCATAAAATCGATTTCCAACACCAATACTAAAATTTGAAATTAAAAAAATCGTACAAATGTTGCGGATTTATGAACACTTATTTTTAGAGCGAAATGGACGGCCTACGTAATTTGTTACAGTATCTATTGTTTTTAAAGCATTAAATCCTAATTTTTTTTACAAACAGAATGTTCAAGCCGAGATGATGGCTGTAAAGGTTTTTCAAGGCTTGAATTGCAATTTTAAATGAGTTATGAGGTGAGATTTTACTTATTTTGCTAGGGCCATTTTTCCATTATTCTTCTTTGTATATGGGCTAAGCGAACAGCATCATTACCATCACCAAAGCAAACGTTTAAATAATTTCAAGACGTTAGATCTCGTAGAGAACTTGATATCATCTCATGTGCACAACCTTTAAATGATGTAATTTACAAGAGATGATGAAATGAGTTCTCGAGGCAATAATAGAGCAAAGTGAGCATAAATAACCCTACCTATTAAGCCCTCAATACTATCCAAAAACCCTATAACTCCAAGCACCCATGCTTTTTTCTTTCCTCATTTTGATAAGGAGATGGCATATCGTCCTTTCCCTTAAAAAGACCCCGACCTCGTCCTGTCACAGCATCGAAAAGCAAGAGAGAGAAAACCCTAACCCTAGCCACCACCACCTCATCATCCGTTCATTTGACATGTGCTAGATTTATATCCATGACACAACTCCAGGGATTGAGACCCCTGGTCTCCTGTCACCCACCCACTCTCCTTCTCTCTCTACAAAACTCCAATACTCAAAGTAGGGTGAAGATTGTATAAGGTGACAACTTTATACTATTGAAGTAAGCCCTACCTCAAAACCATGCCGAAAGTGCCGCAAAGCCCCTCCAATGATATGAAAATTTATCGTTTCTCTTAATTCATCATCATCACAACTTTTTTATAATTATTTAAGATCGGCTATATTAATTTCAATATGCTTTATTAAATTCTTTTAATTATAAAATTTTAAATTTAAAAAATGATGACTATTTGGTAGATCTAAAAAACCTTAAAAATCTTAAAAATTGACGGTCGGTATGATTTGTTAGAAGGTAAACTATTTTGAATAGTAAAAATCGTCATGTCTATTAATCTTGAGGTCGAGATGACCGACTTCAAGTTCTTCAAGACATAATACAAACAATCTTCTCCAGCTTCTTTTTATATGCACCTTACTTGTAGGTTGATATCTTTTATAAATTTTTTCCGTAAGAGTATCATAGAGCAACAAGAAACGTCACCTTCTCTCTCTATCGAACACCACGTGTCATAAACACGTGAGCAAAGGACAGACGCTCTCTCTCTCTAGCATCCTGCCACCGCCCCTAGATAACCTCGAGATCCACGCAAATGATTTTTCCTAACAAGAAAAGTCCGAAAATGTGAGTGAGAGAGAGAGAGAGAGAGAGAGAAAGAGGGACCAAAGTTGGAGAGAAGGGAAACAAAGACAATGGGCTACAATCAAATCATTAACCAAAAGCTTATCATAAATCTTGCCTTGTAATCCCACAACACACCCTAATAAACAATTGTTGGAATGAGGGTAGAGTAAGAGATCAACACAGTCACGTTTAGCTTTATACTAAGAAGTCTAATTTACTATTAACTTTATTTAATACGACCTATGCTTTAGTTGACTATGGATAAGAGAGAGAGAGAAAGAGAGAGAATGGAAAACATGGGTCAAGAAAAAAGAGATTGTGCTTGTCCTTGTCGAGGGCTGCTTTTGGCGGCTGTATAAATTTTATAAGACTTACTTCTTGCAATGGAAGGTTGAAAACAGAGGAGTTAAAATATACATAGAGAAATACTAGGGACTCCCTATCCCTATAATGGGAGCCTAAACTAATGGACGGTGATGAATGTTTGTGAAGATCTTGACCGTGGGTTCAAATGGCAGATGGGTCTGACAATATAATTGGTTAAGAAAAAGATTTATATAAGGTTGAGGCCTTAAACAATCAAATTAAAGCGTCTTAAAAAAAAATAGTAGAAGAAGTTGTTTTGATGCTGAAAAACCCTAAAATCCGATCGTCTCAAGTTTGAGATACATGGACGCAAATAAAAATGGACTTCAAGTCTTTGAAATAGTGTTTCGTGAAATGCATTATCTAGACCGTTAATTTTCAAGATTTTTCGGTATTCAAAGATCCGTTTGATCTACACTATTTTTTAAACTAGCAATTTTAAGTAATTATAAATGAAAATAAAGTTTCAATCCATCATATAAAAAAAAAAAAACGGTTCTAAAATGTAAACTTTGGATACTATTTGAAAGCGCACCTTATTTGATTGTTGAAGGCCTCAGCCTTATAGAAACCACACCCATTAATTAATGGGGGTCAAAAAAATAAGAGGAATTCAAGGTTGGGTCAAAGACGTTTCAGAAGGTTAGAGGGGCATCGACAGAGAAAAAAGGGGAATACAAGGAGTTTGAAGCATACTTTTTTTTTCTTCACCGTCCACTGTAGGCATGACCCACGTCCTGAAAACCCGGGTTGTCCTTTTGAAAAAGCACTGCTCCTTTCCTTTCAAACTCCTCTCTCTCTCTCTCTCTCTCTCTGCCTGCCCAAATTCCACCGCCTATGCCCGGTCGTGCTTGCGTTTATGAGATATCTCAAGGGCTTAGTGAACACGTGTTGATATTTGACAAGTGGTTCTTTTTTCGGGAAGCCGCATTCTTTTTTCGAAATGACTAAAAGCACCCCCATCTCCATCTCCAGAGTGCCGGGTGTACTTTCTGGCCTCCATTGCTACTTCAAAAAACCACTAACTAATGCAAAAAGAGAAATGTTTATATAGAGCCAGCGCTCTAAACAATCAAATTAGAACTTACTTCGAAATTTTCATTGGAAGAAGTTGTTTTTTATTACTAGGCTTTTTTAAATTGATCATCTCGTTATCGTGATGCATGTATTAAGAGAAAAAAAAAAAGATTTCAAGTTTTGAAAATAGTGCGTCTCGTAGCCCGTTTTTTTACTGTCAAAATTTAAGACTTTCATGTTGTCGTAGATACGTTCGATCTATACTATTTTTAAAGTTTTAAATTTTATAATTAAATATAAAAATATATTTTAAGGCTATCACAAAAATTTCTAATATTCGAATCACTTTTCCCGATACTATTTGAATATAGGCTCTAGTTTGATTGTTTAGAGCCTTGGTCCTATACAAACCACACCCCATCAAACAAATGGGTAGAGGCTTGTCTTCCCTAGTGAATTACTTTAAAAAAAAAAATACCCCTCCAGAATTTGAATTAAATAAATTAGCAAAAGTAGAATTACACTGCTAATGACGTCCTTTAAGAATATTGACGAGCATTTTTTAGTCCTCAAGTAGTTTCCACTGATTTATTAAAAATATTAGATTTTATTTATTAAAATATAAATATGTAGGCAAGATGACATTTACAAAAATTCACGCAAAAAAGGGAAATATGAAAAACTTAGGGATTTAAAAGATAAGGAAAAACTAGAAATAAGCTTCCATCTCGATCTTAAAAAGAAAATAAATATTTTTCTTTATTTGTATAACACGAAATTACGGCATTATGTTTTCTT
The DNA here is from genome assembly GCF_054954075.1 of Amborella trichopoda. Taxonomy (NCBI): domain Eukaryota; kingdom Viridiplantae; phylum Streptophyta; class Magnoliopsida; order Amborellales; family Amborellaceae; genus Amborella; species Amborella trichopoda. Next base: position 54,877,080 of record NC_142337.1, read on the forward strand.
GAACTCGTATATTGTGACGAATTGTCAAAAATGATAGGAAACGAATAAAGAAAGGAAATCTATCTATCAAGAGAGGTCATCTTCATCCAAATCCAAAAATATCTTTATGTAATTATGAGAAACTAGTTGATATTTGAGAAATTATAGATACCTTAAATTAGACTTTTTAGGCATCTCATCCAAAAAAAAATAATAGTGTAGTCCAAATTTCAAATACTATTTATTGTCGTACCCACCCCGAAGGCAAAAAAAAATCGACTTGTTTTTTTACCAAACAGCCTCCATTTTGTACCATATATTCCTACTTTCTCTCTCTAAGAGATTTATGCTATACCGTCAGCGATTTTAATATAAGCCAGTGTGACATATTTTGTACTATACGGACAGAATTTGAGTGTGAGAAGCCAGTTCAGCACATTGTGTGACATTTTTTTGTCGGACCGACACATATTGGACAATACTATTAAAACGGTTTTTATTTATTTATTTTTTTAAGAGATAAACTATATTTTAATCCAAAACAAATGTAAAAATAAATAGTATTAGAGTTACCAAGGGAGATGCGTGCATATGGGGTTTTCCCTTGATATTCCACTCTTATGCATATATGGCCATTAGTATCTCTTTTTCCTTTTTTTTTTTTTTTTTTGAATATTTCATTGCCACAAAAATAAGTATATTGGGATCACAAGGGTTTTATGTCGTTATTACCGGGATAACAGCCCAGCTTTTACACGCAACAAGATCTCGCACTTATGTTGCTTTCTCACACGTTTGTCCTCTCTAATGAAATACTTTAAAAAGTAGAAGAAACACTCAAGGGAAAGGAATTATGTTAGACTAAGTTAAGCATGGTTAGGGCAAAAACAAAGGAAGATTTGGTTGTTGTCTTTATTTATTTTTTTTGTCATTTGAAGTAATGCTTTGGGACCAATCTGGGGCTTCAAACCTTTTCTTAATAAAGGATGTTGCCTTGCGGGTCCAATCCACAGGGAAGAAAGACGCTCAAATGCATTCGGAGAGTGGAAAAGACACGAGATTCTGTATACTTGTTGAGGACACGTAAATAACGAAATGGGCTTTATTTATGAAAATTAGCTAATAGACCTCTATTTTTTCAATAAAATTTAAATATTCGGAGAGGAAAGATGTTCAATAATGCTATGATTGAGAAGATATGATTAAAAAAATTAAGAAATTCAGATTATTAAATATTAATAAACCTATTAACCCAACATTTTTTCTTGTTGCCCCAAAGCAAACTAAAGAGAGAGGATGTCTTAAAATTTTTTCACTAAGAGACAAGCCTATTATTATTATTATTATTTTTGGGTAATTCAATGGAGAAGACATGCTCTACCTGTTTTTTAAGTACATTAAAAGTTAGCTTTTTGAAAGTATTAGTGAAGTGATGTTATTGATGAGAATGAAAACCAAACACGATAACTAATATGTGGGGTACTAGCACTACGGTCCTCTCGCCCCTTTCCCAACCTGCTATTATACCGCAAAGAGAATTCATATTCTCTAAAAATGCATATCTAAGGAGATTTATCCCCATAAATTACCCAAATAGTTTCACTCTAGAGAGAGAGATAAAATTTTACTAACAGCCTAGAGAGAGAGAAAGAAATTGCTAAAATTTCAGGTTTGGAACTTAGAAGTAGGTTGTCTCTCAAAGAAATAGCACGCTAGGCTTCTCTCTTTAGCCAAAAAAAATAAGACAACTCGTAATACTAAACTCCCTTGCTAAGCATTATTAAATAAAAAACAAAAGGAAAGTAAAAAGGATATATTAAAAAATAAGAAACACGCTGAAAAACAAAGTTCCCATGGATGCCATAAGAAAGTCAAACTTAGAATTCCATCACACGCATCTTTGCTTAATTAATATATAGTTTAGTATTAACTTAATATTGTCCTTAACGACGGGTTTCTCTCACATGGGGCTTTGCTATATGAAGTTCCCCTATAAATGCAACCCCCTGCCCCATCTCAAATGCATCAAGACCTCGCTTTCTCTCTCATCATCCTCTCCCCCCCTCTCTCTCTCTCTAAACTCCTTCGACTTTCGTTTTGGCGGCCATGGACTTCTCAAACCGACCCTGCAACTCTTCGCCGCACATTGACGAAGACTCGGAGCTTCGCAGAGGGCCATGGACCGTGGAGGAAGACATGATCCTTGTCAATTACATTGCTAACCATGGCGAAGGACGATGGAATTCTCTTGCCCGATGTGCAGGTATGGAGACTCCCCCCCTCCCCCTCTCTCTCTCTCTCTCTCTCTCGCTCTCTCTCTCTCTCTCTCTCTCTCTTACACACACATACACAATAGGATCAATCACGTTCGTGGCTAATCCTCTCTCACTTGTGGAGGAAAACGAATTATTATCATAAGCTTGCATGAAATGAGTTTGTTTTCTGTAATACCCATTGAGAGATATTTTGTATCTCCTCCCAAAAGAAACAACATCCGGATGATTATTTTCATGTAAGAATGATAATTAATTGAAGTTCGAAGTTTGTGTGCACCAACTATATGCTGTAATTTAATGATTCTGTCACATAATTTCTGAATTAATGAATTTTTGCAGGCCTAAAACGAACTGGTAAAAGCTGTCGATTGAGATGGCTCAATTACTTGCGACCCGACGTGAGGCGCGGAAACATCACTCCTGAAGAACAACTCATGATCCTCGAGCTCCATTCTCGTTGGGGAAACAGGTAAATTAACTCTCTAAATTTCCCCTCTCTCTCTCTCTCTCTAAATTCAAGCTTTCTCTCTAAAATCCAACTTCTGTCTAATTTTTACAGATGGTCCAAAATCGCCCAACATTTACCAGGGAGGACAGACAACGAGATTAAAAACTACTGGAGAACCAGGGTCCAGAAGCACGCAAAGCAGCTCCAATGCGACGTTAACAGCAAACAATTCCAGGACACCATGCGTTATATCTGGATGCCTCGCCTCCTGGAGCGAATTCGCGCTGGCCACCGTCCATCGGAAGTATCGACGGCCCCCAGCAACAACAATCCCGTATTCTACCATGCTCCCGAGATCACCCAGATATCCAATTCAATGCCCTCTTACGAAAGTTGCACCAGTGTTTCATCCTCGGACGAAAGCCCCCATGTTTCGGCGATTTCGGATTTAACGGATTATTTTTTCAACGATATTTCGGCTGCACATCTGTACGGAGCCGAAACTCAGACCACGTCTCCTGTTTACGTTAATCAGGGTTCGGACCTTGAGCATACGGGCTGGGTTTGTGGGCCTGGAGAAATCACCGATAATTTGTGGAATATTGAGGACAATAATACTTGGTTTTGGCAGCACCAACAATAATACTTGGTTTTGGCAACAGTTTGTAGACAGAGAGAAAGAGGCTCTTGTGGGAAGGGAGTGTGTTTCAAGTGTAGAGAGAGTGTTCAAGTGTAGAGAGAGAGAGCGAGATGATTACTTTGTAATTTTCCATTTCCACACTTTTTTTTTTTTTTTTTCTTATGTTACTGATGGGATTCTTTGCATTGTAGCTTACATGTTAATCGTTGCAATTGGAAAATTTTAGTGGGTTAATTGTATTGATTCTCTCAAGGGTGTATTTTAATTATTTAGTGGGTTAATTGTATTGATTCTCTCAAGTGTGGATTTTAACTCTTTTTATTAATATATTATATTTTCAAGGTCAACAAAACACTCTTTATCATTGTTTTATTGTCAAGAAATATATTATATAATTTATTGGGAGAGAGTGTTTCCAGTCTTGGGATCACTAAAAAGTTAAAACAGTCCATGGAATTGGAACTAAACCTCGGATCGGTCTTTGCCTCTTATCTTTACTACAAGAATGAAAAATATATTGAAGAAATAAACATAAAAGTCATTTTAAATGCGGAAAAAAAGAAAATTTGTTAAAAAGAATTGGGTGGTGGACCCAACGTGACTATGGATTGTGCCTGTGCATGAACCCTCCCAAGATATTATGTTTTCAATGAGGAAATACTCCCAAGCATGACGTGACCAATACGTATCATATAGTATGAGATATGAAAGGTCCGGATCTTCCTAGCAAACTCAATTCTCCACTACTGAGCTTTTTACCATTCAAAGATTAAATTAAATTTACTTTAAAAAAAAAATTAAATCAACACATTCCCATGAGCCCCAACTTCAAAGTTTAGCAAACTTAGTAATAAAACATCAAAAGAATGAAACATGCTATTCTTCTCCAAACTCAATTAACTTGAAGTATTTCCCATTGCTCATCGAAAATTTTCTCTAGCAGATTTTTCATTGTTGAGACAATATGAAAATATTGCATAAACACCAACTTAGTATTGACTATGTTGTAGGTTGCTATTTTTTCTTTTTTATGCATGCATATAACTTACTATCTTTGTTCATTTTGTTTGTTTTTTTTTTTTCCTTTTTCAAGTGTTAATATTTATTAACTACCCATAAGAAAAGTGTTAAATCTTTATTAATGTTGTCAACAAATAACTAAGACCTCCCCGACTTAAAACAACTTTTGACTATTATAGTTCCCCACTAAGAGTAAACTTTGGACAAGTTCTCATTTTCCTCATCATTTTTTTAAGAATGGCCACTGTAGTGTTTGAACTAGTTTTTTAGAGCCCAGGTTAGTGGGGCAAATTGTTAACCTACATGTCAGATTGTTGGATGGGGGATTGGATCAACTCTGGATTGGTCCTAATGGAAATCCAAAAACATAATAAAAATAAACGAAATAAAAAAATTAAAAAAAAGGTTTATGAAGTACAGATTTAGAGGGGATCTAAGAAAAAAAAAATGTATGCTTAAAAAAAAGTAAACAATGTATTGTGAGGTGTTATAGGGGAAAACTGAGCTAGGATCCATACCATACTAGAACAAGTTTGGTCTCAATTGATTCCCATCTAGGTCAATGATCTACAAAAAAAAAAAATACCAGATTTTAAAACAATGATTTGAACCACGTTTAGAATACTCAAACGTTTGATAATGTGCGTGCACACACCATAAAACTTATTAGAAAGGTTCATATGTCTTGAAATATTATTTCACAACAATTCAGTTTCAAATGAATGGATTTTAGTCCTCTGTATATAGATAGAGCTACACGAAAAGCAAGTTAGGCTAATACGATCTTATGTCCTCATGCGGCTTGTCCGTCCAATATTCGATCAAATACCAGAGGTGGTTCGTTACGTTACAAAATACCATTGATTTGATGCAGTGCTTTAAAACCCGGCGATTTTCGATCCGGGTCGTTGATTCGGATGCATAATCGGTTGGAATTGAACCAATTCAAGAATGGTATAGGTCCTGGACCAGTCCTTTTTAAAACCTCCCTTTTCATTTTTTCTTTCTTTTTTTAAACTTATGTAATGTTTTCTATTGTTTTCACCTAAATCCCCACCTTATAAACCTCTATTTTAATTTTATTTATTTTTTTAAAAAACTTGGATCACCAATTTAGACTATTTGAGAACGATCTTGATCACCAATCCAGTCGATTCGGACCTGTATAAGGGGTGGACAAGATGCTTCACCCTTTATTTTTTCCTAGAAAGGCTCTTATGGGAAACAACTGTCAATATCCACCATCAATTGTCACCAATGGACGATTGATGTTCAAATGGTGTGCCACATATTGTACCCCATGTCTCTAAAGAACGAGAACAATGACTTGCTAATGGTTGTTTACTTATAATTTAAGAAGACATTGGTGTAATCTATCCAACTCTTTTCTGGGTTAAGGAGTTTGAAAAATCGTTTTACGGAGTATCTTCAAACTTTTTCAGCTGCAGAAACGGGAGTGCAGCTGCCACTTTTCTCAGCATAAATGGTTAACATCAGTTATTTAAAAAATGGATCGGTGACTAGGATCAAGTATCGTAAAAATCAGTCTGGATCAGTGATCGTCATTTGACTATGCCAAAAAAATAGTGAAACGGCAAAAAAAAAGTGTAAAAACTGATGATTTAAAAAATAAATCGGTGACTAGGATTGGGCATCGCAAAAACCGGTCTAGATGAGTGAATTGATGGTCCGAATCACTATTTCACTATGTGGAAAGAATAGTGAAACAACAAAAAAAAAACCGTGTAAAAACATTGAACTGACAAAAAATCGGTTTGGGTCACCATTTCACTCGATGGAAAAATAGTGAAACAACAAAAAAAAAGTGTAAAAACAGTGAACCGGCAAAAAAACGGTCTGGATCGGTGAATCAACATTTTTATAGTAGCAAAACACTATTTTTACCATAAAAAAATGCTATTTTACTATAGTAAATCGTCAGTTTTCTTCTAAACCTGGACGATTTGCTATATATGGACAGAATCGGCCAAAAACTGGTCCGAATCGATGAATTGATAGTTTTATTATACCAAACGCCATTTTTACTGTAGCAGTAGGTCATTTTACTGTAGCAAATCATCAGTTGTCTTTTAGACCCAGACGATGTCCTATATATGATAGAATTAATACTGAGTGACCGATTAGAATGACAATGAGTAACCAATTCGTAAGTCGTATTGGGCCATTCATGTGGAACCCGCATTTTTTAATGGATGCGGTTGGTAAAGAGCCAAGGCTATAAACAATCAAATTAGAGCCTACCTTCAAATAGTATTGAGAAATATGATTTTAATATTGAGAATTTTTATAATAGCCTTAAAATATATTTTCATATTTAATTATAAAATTTAAAATTTAAAAAATAGTGTAAATTGAGTAGATCTATGAAGATCTTGAAAATTGACGGTCAAAATATGCGTGCATTATTTTCAAAACTTGAAATCCGGTTTTTTCTCATGTCTGTGCATCTTGATGTCGAGATGATCAATTTGATGATATTTGGGTATCAAAACAACATCTTCTAATGAAAGTTTCGAGATGGGCTCTAATTTGATTGTTTAGAGCCTAGGCTCTATACAAACTTTTCCCTATTTTAATTGACCGGAATTCAAATTGCTAATCCATGATTGTCACTGAGATTCGCTGTGACTCAACGAGCCACGTCGACCTCTCTCACGCGTGGAGCCAAATTCGCACGTGCAAATAATGCCACGTCATATGGTTACACATGGCGCCAGTAGAACTGAGGCTGCCTTATTAGTGGTGGTCCGGACCCTGACGCGCTGCGGGCCGCCACGTGTTCACGCGTGCTAGGTTTTGTTAGTATCCCAGGACTGAGGCATTGAAGGCCGGAAAACAAGAATATCGGCGCACACGTTTCATTCACCAAGCATAAAACAGCTGTCGCCAACTATCCACGTCACCACATGGGGCCCACAGTAAATAATAAAGAATCCAGTAGTTGGGGAATATATCGGAGAAAAATATAATGTACCGTCGTTAAAGTCCTACCCTTTCGAAGCCGACGTGGACGTACGAATATGACACGTGGAACTTCAGCTATCTTTCCCGCCATCGGCAATCCCAAGCCCATTTCCCAAGAAATCCATAATCCTGGCCGTTTACGGTGAGAGCAGGACGATCGTGGCCTTCCCTCCATCAATGTGGGTCGTACATTTTTCAAGTTCTTGACACGTGGCATGGGAACCGGAACCGTTGGCGGCGAGTTTTTGTAGTTACCCTGCTTTGTAACCCTTGATAGCGAGGCCTCATAATTGAAGCCCCTCACTTTGAACTCTCTCTCTCTAGAGTTTCACTCGTATGATTTTCTCTCTCTTACTTTTTTCCATTGTCACATTCATGAGTTGTAGAGTTGTGGCCCTTAAAATGTGTTTAAACTACTTAGGGCATGGACATGCCCTACCCGCAACGTTGATGAGGACACCAACCTTCTATTTGTCGCTAAAACAGACGTTATTTTTTAGGGTTTTTTATAGTCGTAACTGTACATGCGTCATTCATTCTTATCCAAAAAACAAAAATGTCCAAAGGGGTTGGATAGATTTTTTGGGTTCCTTGAGGTTTCCTTTCCGTTTGGCTCATTGCTTGACAACCCTGAGCCGAAGGTTTCTCCGTCAATGTTGCTGTAGACATGTGTAAGGCATGGAAACCATACATATAAAACATGTTATTCAATAAGGGGCTGATTTTTTGAGAGCAAGTGTGCTCGGGTTGCCGTGTGTGGTTTGTTAAGGAATGATTTGATGCATTATGGCTAAGACACCCATGTGCCCCAAATTTGGGTCTTGGCTAATTTTGCTACCCTATACAAGTTGTGATTGGTTGTCACGTTGGCAATAAAATACATTGTAAAGTGGTGGTTAAGATATTAATGTGGGGGAACCTTAGTTGCATGAAAGGACGTGTTTTGACATACTTAAGAGCTTTAATTTGGTTAGGTAGGGAGTTTGGATGGTTCAGTATACACTAGGGTTGAGTTAAGTAAGCAACCAGCTTAAAATGGTGACATATCTTTTCATAAAAACTTAACCTGTGGGCAGAATCGTGAAATAGGATACGTTTCGTCGATCCAAAATGGTTGGGATAATGCTTGGATAATAATGGTGATCATTGAAGAATCTTGAATTATAATTTGATGCAGTTTTATGTGAGCACCAATAACTTCACTGATAGTGGATGGTGAATATATGGATCAGCATGAAATGCAAGCTACCAAGGATAGGAGTACCTCAAGAAAATTATTGCAGTTGTCATGGCCAACAAATTTTACTAACGCGATTCTTTGAGAGAAGCATGTGAAAATCAAGTATAAAATGATAAGAAGAATAATTCTATTGATTTCCTCTACTTAAACTCATACATAAACACATGCATACATGTTCTTTTTTTAGGATTGGATGCAAAAACATATCTCAGATATGCATATAACCAATTTGTATATATTCCTGTGTGAATGACATAACTTGAGCTTAAACGCAAGCACCCGTCAGTTCTAATGCTTTCGCTGAATCCTCAACCATTATTTTGCAGCTAGATAAAAAACAGACCTTGTTTTCATTGTTTTTACTCACCAAAAGTTAAATGTCATTTTAGGTTTATTGATTGAATTGCCACTTCCCTTTGTCCAGCGATGCTTACGTCCAATGTTACTACATATTTTCTAAACTATTTTTCCTTCTTGTAATTTTTTTTCAAAAATTGTTCCAACCAATTCAACTGATAATTGGATCGGTGGCCAGACCATTGATTTGTTTCATGGCCAATCCAATTCCGATAACATGCTTACATGCACCCTCAATCCTTTTAGGGATCACCAGTTGCCCACAAACACAGAATGCTACTTTGAACCTTGAATTCACTCATCGCAACTTCCCCATATCCTATCCAATTGGCACTGACTACATTGATTAACCAAAAGAAGTAGTAACCACGGCAAATGATCATTCCGCATCAACATGTAGGTTCCAGATCCAAGTGGTAGTATTGGGGCCTTTAGCTATTGTCTTTGAGAAATGGCTGGGTCTGGCCCATTCAGGCTAATATATTGGCTGATGTACTTGCTCAAAAAGCTACGATTTTTGCAAAAGCTATCATTTTGTACTCTAGGCCTCCAGTTTTTTTTTACTTTCTTTTTACTTCACGATGTGCTGCCATTACCGTCTTGTAAGGTTGTAAGATAGCATGTTGCAATTTTTTCCATCTTCTATTAATGAAAAATAGATAGTGGGCCTTCTCCCCCATTGGTTTACCCAAACCGAAAAATTTTACAACCAATAAATATTCATACATACACAAAGGCACCCCTATGCTTATTTATTCCAATACATATAAAACCTCCGGAAAATAAATGTCGGTCACATTTTTTTAAACTGTTATTACTATTTGGTCTCAAATATGTAAAAATTACGTGGGGGTCCTGCTGACTAGTTTTATCTTTTTTTTCTTACAATTTTACCTTCGGTCTGATGTTTGCAATATCATACCGCTCTTTAGAGCTCTTTTTTAAAAAATAAGATGGATAGGGCTTGAAAGCCTCAATTTTTACCAACCTCCTATAACACTCTCTCTTACATTGTAAATCTCCTCTCTCTCCCCCATCCTCGTGCTCCTACCTCACTGTAAACTCTCTCTCTCTCTCCATGCCCCATTGATCTCTCTATAGCTTTTCCCTCTCTCTAAACATCGGAGTTCATGTAAGGCGGTCCGACTTTTGCAACAGCCACGAGGCCGGCAAGCGTTTGGAAAGTGTTTTCACGCAATAATTATTGTCATATATCAATTTATTGGGTTTTTTATCCAAAATGTAGTCACGTGATTAATTTCACTTTGAATAATTTGGAGCTTGAATAAATCAAAGGTGGAATAATCTTGGGTAGCAATTTACTGTTATTCGTTTGAAAAAGCAGTTCAATGTTTAAACATCAGACCGACTTCTGTTATCATTTTGTACATGTAAAGCGATCCGAAGATCCAAAAAGGATCTGGGGCAAATTTGGCAAAAACATAAAAAAAAAATTTAGATATATTTTGGGGCCTTTTCGTTATAACGGTTTAAAAAACCGGGGCAGATATAAAGTTTCCTAAGACCTTTCTCCCTCACAATCCCAATCCCAATCCCAACCGGTGTTCAGTTGCACAACTCGGCCTCGGAACCCAGCCATGGGCCTGTCTGAGTAACCTGGAACTGGCCCAAACCGAGCATCACAACCAGGCTAAAAGAAAATCCAAAAAGAATCTAAAAAAATACAAAATAAAATAAAAGAATGAAAAGTATATTTAAATTATCATTAGACAAAATACCTCCAACTGAGATTAAAAAAATAGTTCAAAATGGATTTTGAATAATTAATTTGTGCCCAAGGGTATTTAAAAAATAATCCAAAAAAAATGGAAAAATATAAAAATAAGTATTTATGGCCAAAATACTTTTCAATACTTTCTAAAACAATCGAAAATACTAAAAAACCTATTACAAATAAAATTTTTATTTTTTAGATTTTTTTAAATTATTGTAATTTTGTTTAAGTTAGGGTGGTCAAGCCAGTTATGCTGGTAGCACCACTTGTGCTCCAGCTAAAATCTCGGTTTCCATTCTCGCCAAACCCATTGAAAAACCACTAAGAATTTCATAAAACAAATAAAAGCTCATTATCCCAACTAAATTACCAAAAAAAACCACCCTAACTTACCAAAACTGGCCACGGCGAGTGGCCGATTCCGAGTAACCCGGCCTTGCTATTGTCCCTATCTCTTAACATACCATGATATCTATTACCTCTTTGTTCAGACCCTCTTTCTAGAAGATATATTACTAGAAATATCTTGGGACAATTCAATTTTTGGGCTTTCTCCATCTATCTATCCTCTAAATCCAATTTGTCTTTCTCTTTACATTTCATTCAAAGCGTAAGAGAGATGTTAAATTATTTGCCAACCCAAAGATGACATCATTATTTGCGTCTATCTTTTCGGAAGTAGTCCAAAAAGATATAAGAATTTATGGCTTCACTGAGGATATGACATTTAATAGAGCATAATAGAAATCAAGATTCATGTAGCCGACCTCAATTAATTGAAAAAAAGCTACAATGATGATGAGATAATATGCTCTACCATTCTCGCTTTCGTCGGTTTAAGCAATCTCTTGCAATGATGTTGCTTTCAAAGTTTTGATCGTTTTAACATCTTTTTTATTGCTTATATGTAGGGGTGTGGTTTGTACAGAGCCGAGGCTCTAAACAATCAAAGTTAACACACCTTCAAATACTGCCAAGAAATGTGGTTTCAATATTTGAAATCTTTGTGATGGCTTTAAAATATATTTTTATCTCTAATTATAAAATTTAAAGCTTTAAAAATAGTGTAGATCGAGTAGATCTATGAAAACTTGAAAATCTTTAAAATTGACCTTCCAAAAATACATTGTAAGATGCACTATTTCTAAAACTTAAAATCTATTTTTTTTCTCATGTCCATGTATCTTAAGGTCGAGATGATCAAAAGATATTTGGGCATCAAAATAATCTCTTCTAATGAAATTTTTGACTTGCGCTTTAAGTTGATTGTTTAAAGCCTTGCACTTATAAAAACTTTTTCCTCTATGTACATGGGTTGTGCCCTAAATAGGTTAATTATTTATTGTTCTCTATATTGAGTATCCCTTTTGGGATTATGGCAAATTTATGTGATTCTTTTTAACTTTATTCTCGAAGCCAAGTTCTAAATCGGTTAATACCCAATAAATGTAATAATATGTTTTCATATTAATTGAACACGTCATTATGGATAGGGATTTTGCCTAGGTCATGAGATTCTTTTAATTTTGCACGCTGTTTTCACAAATAGAAATATTCTTTACTGTCGAAAACGATAATCTAAGGAAAGAAAAGGGTAAGCGAGAAGTTTTTTTCCATGGAGATGGTTTGAATTTGAATTTAAATATAGAACTAACAAGCTGTTCAAAGCATCGAAGGAAAAATCCAGCCGTCTAACCAGTAACCGCCCGGTTAGATCTGAATCGAATCCGCCGTTAAAGTAAATATATATATATATAAAATCTCAAAAATAAAAAATTTTCTTTGCATGCATTTTTTAATGTTTTTCATTATTATGGCAAAGATTAAAAATTGTTTTGGCCCTTAATACTTATTATTACATTTTACCCATCTTTTTAACAAATTTCAAAAATACCTTTGGGTACAAATCAATTCTTAAAAATCTAGTTTTTATGTTGTAGGGACTACATATAAAACGTCTCCAAGTATTTTATTTTTAATTTTTTTTAATATAATTTTTCTGAATATGAAATTTGATACGTGCCATCTTCTCATTGGGGTGCATCTATAAAAAATATTAACAGTAATTTTTCGATAAAAAATAATGACTAAAATACCCCTTAAAATTTTTAGGGGTATTTTGGTCATTTTATTTTATTGAAAATATTTTTTTTATATTTTTCGTTAGTGCCAGTTTAATAGAGAAATGGACGTCCAAAATTTGATATCAAAACAGTTTATAAAAAAAAAAAAAAAAAAAAAATATCAAAACAGTTTATAGAATAAAATTAAAAATAAAACAGTGTAGAGACATGACATTGTGATTGGGCCAATCTTAGCCCTCCATTAAAAAATGAACGGTTGGATAAAGGGCAGGATAGAACTTTTATGTTGTAGGGGGAACATAAAAAGCTTTCCCTTTTATCAATTTTCAACTTCATTTAGGTGTGTTTCGTTTAATCATTTTTTAAATATATTTTTCATATTTTTTTGTGTTTTTTATTTTTTATTACTTTTTTTTTACCGCCTAGGACTTGCTTGGTTAGAACAGTTGAACCAACGGTTTACCGATTAGGCTGGTTGAGCCACTAATGGGCCCATATCCCATTAACTATTCCGTTTCGATTTTTCCAACACCGACTCAAAAAGACTTGAGAGCTCACCTCTATTTCTCCCTTGAGTCCACGTCTACGTACATCTATTTACTCCCTAAAGCAAAACTTACGCTAAGAATATCTTTTGATCCCAAATTTTTGGGATGTGATCTCTAGAAACATGCAACTAACCCCAATGAAACAAAACTAAATAGAAAAAATCCGACTCTCTATATGCCTTAAAAAAATCGCACTCAAGATTGCTGGGGAGCCATCTAATTTTTTAAGAGAGTGACCTAAATATTTAAGAACTCAAAATCGAATTTTTTGTTTAAAACAATCATCTTATCAGAATTAGATAAATCCCAAATTTTCGAAAAAAAAAAAAAAAAAAACTAAGGGCTAGTTTGGAGGTGAAATAAAAAAATCTTCACATTGAAAAAAATCATAAGTTTCTTCATCCCTAATTAAGAAACATTGCCATCTTTTTTTATTATTATGCTGAACTGTTTGGATGGAATTAACATACTAAAGGTAAAGTCATATTTTACCCTTCCAAAATTCTCTTGCCTATCCAAAAGATTTTCTTGTATCTCTAGGATCAGTAAACAATTTGGTTTCATACAATAAGGCAACCCGATTTTCTCTTTATTCATGAAGAGAAGGGGTTTTCTATGGGTGTGGTATGAGAAAAAGGTTTGTCTTTTGTAGTGAGAGAAAGGGCCTTGGCTTTACAAAATGGATGGGGCTTGAGCTTCTCTGGCTGTGGTATGAAAGAAAAGACTTACCTTTTGTAGAGATAGAAAGGGCTTTAGCTTTACAAAGATGCTGCCTAAGGTTACTATGGATGGAGCTTGAGCTTTTCTGGTTTTTTACTACCCGAGCCCATGGGTGTGGTATGAGAAAAAAGGCTCCCTTTTTGTAGAGAGAAAAATGGCCTTGGCTTTAAAAAGACGCCACATAAGGCATTCATAGATTGGGCCTGAGCTTGCTTCTTTGGTCTTATTCATGAAGAGAAGGGGCTTATCATGGGTGTTGTACGACAGAAAAGGCTCGCCTTTCGTAGAGAGAGAAATGGTTTTAGCTTTACAAAGACATCGCTGATATGGATGGGACTTGAGCTTCTTTGGGTTTGTTTAGAGAGAGAAAATGAAAATACTACGTTTATTTAGAGATAGTAGATTTGGGGTTTCTGAGGTTTCACGAAGTTGTTGGTACATAGGTTGAGGTTTGCACGGGTGAGAGAGCTGCACTTTCATCAAAAAAAAATTCAAATCTGATTTGAATTTTTTTTTACGGTAACTTTTGCGTTGATACTGCAGTATTTTTTATTTCAATATAAAAATCTAACAAAATCTTGAGGTTGTCCAAACGGTTCAAATATGTTTCACAATATTTTTTAATTGCGCTTCAAAAATATTGCAATTTTGGGTACATTCAAATTGGCATTAAAGTATTTTATCTGATGGAGTAAATGCACAATTTCCTCTTGAGTGAGCATAGTAATGTGCTCTTTGCCATGTTTTGGGTTTTTGTTTTTTTTTGAGTAATTCAATGAAGATAAGAAGCCCCTATATATTCTTGAAAGAGTCAGTGGTTTGTTAATGCATTAAGTGATAATGAAAGCCTAGCTGCAGCAACTTATGCGTGACACAATATGTTTTAACGCAAGTGCAAACCCAAGGCTTTCCTCAAAGGGGAAAATTACTAATTTACCTCCCTTTCCACGAAATTGTTTGTCTTGATTTTCTTGCTTCTTTCCTTTTCTTTGTTGCCTTCGAGGAGCTTAACTTAGAGCTGCAAACCTCAGCCTTTTTTATGTTTTTTTTTTTTTTTAAATTTTTTTTACCTTTTTAATTCTAATTGTTTGGGTTTTAGATATAAGGAGCTTGAACTCAAAGCTCTAGACCTGAATTTTTTATTTTTTATTTATTTTATTGTTAGGAAAAACTTTATGATCAAATGGTATTCCAATAGAAGTTTAAAAGTGCATATGGGAGATTGACATTGATTGGCCGACCAAGTTGTTCAACAATGTGTTCAGAATAAAAAAAATGCCAAATGAATAGAGGAAAATGTATTGTGATACCTATTAACAAAAAAAACTGAGATATACAGAATTATACGAACTATCAAGGGATCAAACGTATGAGCCAAATTATAAAGATGTGAGAGAGAGTGATTGAGCAACGACTAAGGCATGAAACAAGTGCATTAGAAAACCAATTCAGTTTTATGCAATGGAGGTCAATAACTGAGGTTATTTTCTTACCTAAGCAACTGATTGAGAAATTTAGGGTGGAAGGAAGAGATCTCCACATGGTTTTTATTGATTTATTGAGCTTATGGTAAAGTATATAGAGATTTGATTTGGTGGGTATGTATGAAGTCTCCAGACATTATATTGACTTTGTGAGAGATATGTATGAAGGAGTGCTGACAATGTATGAACAATTAGTGGAAAGACGATTGAGTTTTTAGTGATAATAAATCTACATCAGGGCCAGCTTTAAACTCATATCTCTTTGTCTTAATAATGGATAACTTAACTAGACACCTACAAGATGAAGTACCATGATGCAAGTTACTCACGGATGACATAGTTTTGATCAAAGAAACCCGAAGCACCGTCAACACATATGTTAGAACTTTGGAGGGAAGCTCTAGAATCTAAATATTTTAAAATTAATCGGATTAAAATAAAGTATAATTAATGTAAGTTTAGTAATAATAGGTGTAGAGACAAGTTAAACAATATTTTTCATCTTATACTACATATTTTCTAAACTATTTCTCTTATTGTTACTTCTTTTTCAAAATTTGTTTCAACCAATTCGATTGACAGTTGAGTTGTTGGCGACTAGACCAGGCCCTTGATTCGTTTCATGGCCAATATTATTCCGATAACTTGCTTACATGCACCCTCAATCCTTTTAGGGGCTGTTTGGATCCATGAAAAAAGATTACCTAGAAAAAACTATTTCCTTTGAAATGTATTTCAAGAAGAGTATTTCCTATAAAACAGACATCGGTTGTTTGGATAGTACATGGATGCATAACATTTTAACGGATTTTTTCTTTTTTACTTTTTTTATTAAATATTTATATTTTATTATTTGTTTAAATGTCTTTTTTTTCATTAAATTTGATATGGTTTCTCTCTCTAAAAGTTTTGAGGTAATTTCTCTCTAAAAATGTTCAAGTAGTTTTTCTCTCTAAAATTTAAAGATATTTTCTCTCCCTAAAACTTAAAATTTGAGATAGTATATTTGTTTAAAAAATTTGAGATAGTATATTTGTTTAAAAAATTTGAGATAGTTTCTCTTTAAAAATTTTGAATACTTTCTTTCTCTAAAATTTGACATGGTTTGTCTCTCTTGTTACGATTCAAGAACCCTCTTAGATGTGCAAAGAGGAATCCCACTAAGATCATGTACTTATCCGGCTAAAAACAATATTGGTGAGAGTATGAGCCATAAAATGGTAAATAAAGCATGAAACATACACGAGAATAACACAAATATTTATATGGTTAACCCTAGGAGGCTACATCCATAGGCATGACAAACTGAAATTCATAATAGTAATGAAAGTTATATCATAAATTTTAAGACATACCTCTATAATCATCGACAAAACCTTTCGACTAAACCTTTTTAGACATCTCCCAACTGGCACATCCGTCGATCTCTCATCTCTATTCCACAGCTAAACCACTGTCCAAAAAAAGATCAATCTCTATTCTACAGCTAAACCACTATCCAAGAAGAAACCATTGAGACAATTTAGAGTAACCGAGATTTTCTCTCACTAAAAGGGGGAAGCTTTGCAAAATTTTTATGGGAACTGCTTCTCTATAAAAAACCAGCCTCTCACTTTGCAGGAGGTACATCGTAGTGTTTCTCTCTATAGAAAGCTCTCTTCTCTCTAAGGAGAGGCATTGCCTCTCATGCACAAGAGGCCTCTGCCTCTCTCTCTAGAGGAAGCCACATTTTCCATATAGTGATCCAAATAGAACACACATATTCCTTCCTCTTTTATCTCATATATATAAAGTTAGGAATCCACATTAAATAGTAAATTTCCCATAGACATTACATAAATCTCAAGAACCAAGAGATATACCTAAGTGTCATAATCTTATTGAATTTTTATTTCCTCTAGGAAACTTATCAATATCAACCCCAATCCTACATTATATGGGATTTTGTTATGTTGGGTGATTTTTAAATATTACCATATCTAACAATCTCAACTTTGATATCAAAATCACCTACTCATCATACCAACATCCATTAGATAGCTTTATAAATTAATTATTTTTTGTCAAATAAATTCCTTCATCATTCTTGCTGGAAAGATTGTGATTGCCATCATATTTCTCCATCTCAAATAAAACATTCGCATACTTTATCGTAAGCTTTTCTTCAATCGAATACACAAACACTAGCCTTGTACTGAACCACGTGGATTTATGAACTATCTTAGATGCGGAAACAAGACTCCCAAACGTTGGATCCCACCAAGGTCATATATTTATCCAGCTAGAATTAAAATAGGTGAGAGTATGAGCCATACTATGAGAAATACAGCCTGAAACATACATACTACAATAACACAAATATTTACGTAGTTCAACCCACGAGCGCCACATCCACGGGCACGACAAATTGAAATCTATTATACCAATGAAAATTACATCATATATTTGAGACATAAAGTTACCTCTGTAATCCTTGACAAAACCCAGTCAAACAGACCCTTTTAGACCCACTCTCCTAACCGGCACCAACTGTCGATCTCTCATCTCTATTATATAGCTAAACGCTATCTATGAAGAAACATATCTCTATTCCACAGCTAAACTACTGTTCAGGAAGTGACCATTAAAACTATTGACAAATAGACAATTGAAACCATTGAGAGCAATAGAGACCTTCTCTCACTACAAGGAAAAACCACACAAAATATATGATGTAACTTTTATTGGTATAGTAGATTTCACTTTGTCATACCCGTGGATGTAATCATCTTGGGGTGAACTATGTAAATCTTTGTGTTATTGTGGCATGTGTGTTTCATAATTTATTTCTAGTGTTATTGCTTGTACTCTCACCTATTTTATTTTTAGTTGGATAAGTATATATTCTTGATGGGGTCCAACTTTAGGGATTCAAGTTTCCACATCAAAAGGGTTATTAAATCCTAACAAGTGAAACCATCCAAAATCTCCATAGGAATCGTTTCCCTACCAGAAACCTACCTCTCACCCTACAGGAGGCACATTGTGGTCTTTCTCTTGATATAAAGCTCTATTCTCTCCCTTGCCTCTCATGCACAAGAGGCCCCTACCCCGCTATCTAAAAGAAGCCATCTTTCCCAAATGGTGATCCAAATAAAACACACATATTATTTCTTATTTCAACACATATATATAAAGTTAGGAGTCCACGCTAAATAGGAAATTTTCCCTAGATGTGACATATATATCAAGAACCAAGATATATATACACAATATTCCTAATCTTATTGGATTTCTATTTCCTATAGGAAACGTATCAATATTAATCTTAATCCCACATAATATGATATTTCCTCATGTTGATTGATTTTTGGATATAACCATATCCAACATCTCTAACATTTTAAGATAATTTTCTCTTTAAACCTTCAGATATGCGATAGTTTCTCCCTCTAGAAATTTTGAGATAGTTTTTCTCTTACAAAATTTTAGGCAGTTTTTCTCTCTAAAATTTGATATAGTTTTTTCTCTCTCTAAAAGTTTAACATACTTTCTTTTTATAAAATTTAAACTTTGATATGGTTTCTCTCTCTAAAATTTAGAGACTGTTTCCATCTCTAAAAATTTTCAAATACTTTATCTTTCTAAAACTTAAAATTTGAGATAGTTTCTCTCATTCAAAATTTTGATATAGTTTCTCTCTCTATAAATTTTGAGATATTTTCTCTTTCTAAAAACTTTCTGATACTTACTCTCTCTAACACTTAAAATTTTTGGTAGTTTCTCTCGCTAAAACTTGATATAGTTTCTCTTTAAAATGTAAGATATTTTTTCTATCTAAAACTTAAAATTTGAAATAGTTTCTCTCTCTAATTTTTTTTAGTATTTTCTCTCTCTAAAACTTAAAATTTGACATAATTTCTCTCTCTAAATAGTTTGAGATAGTTTTTTTGTCAAAAGATTTGTAGTAGATTCTCTCTCTAAGATTTAAAATTTGAGATAGTTTCTCTCTTTAAAAATTTTGTGACAGTTTCTCTCTAAATATTTTCAAGTACATTTTTTCTAAAATGTAAAATTTGAGATAGTTTCTCTTTTTAAAATTTTGAGATAGTTTCTCTATCTAAGACTTAAATTTTGAGATAGTTTCTCTCTCTAAAACTTAAAATTTGAGATAATTTCTCTCTCTAAAATTTTTGAGATGGTTTCTCTTCCTAAAATTTTTTAGGACTTTTCTCTCTCTAAAACTTAAAATTCGAAAATTTTGAGATAGTTTCTCTCGTTAAAAATTTTGAGATAGATTCTCGATCTAAAATTTAAAATTTGAGAGGGTTTCCCTCTCTCAAAATTTTGAGATAGTTTATCTCTTAAAAGAACTTCAGGTACTTTCTCTCTCTAAAACATAAAATTTGATACTCTAAGACTTAAAATTTGATATAGCTTCTCTCTTAAAGAATTTTAAGATAGTTTTTCTATCTAAAAATTTCAAATAGTTTTTCTTTCAAAAAATTTTGAGATAGTTTTGGTCATGAAAAGTTTTCAAATATTTACTCTCTAAAACTTAAAATTTGAAATAGTTTATCTCTCTTAAAATTTTGAGAGAATTTGAGGTATTTTCTATCTATAAAACTTAAAATTTGAGATAGTTTCTCACTCTAAGAGTTTTCATGTACTTTTTCTTTATCAAACTAAAAATTTAAGATCGTTTCTCTATCTAAAATTTGAGATAGTTTCTCTCTTTAAAAATTTGAGATAATTTATCTCTCTAAAATTTGTCTCTAAAATTTTGAAGAACTTTCTATCTCTAGAACTTAAAATTTGAGATAGTTTCTATCACTAAAATTTTTGAGATAGTTTCTCTCTCTAAAATGTTTTAGTGATAGTTTCTCTCTATAAAATGTTTTTAGATACATTTCTCTTTAAAAGTTGATATAGTTTTTCTCTCTAAAATTTTAAGATATTTTCTCTCTCTGAACCCAAAATTTGAAATATTTTCTCTCTATTAAAACTTTCAGATAATTTCTCTCTCTAAAGTTTTTTGCTATTTTCCCTATCTTAAAGTTAGAAATAGTTTCTCGTTCTAAAATTTAAGATACTTTCTCTCTTGAAAATGTAACATTTGAGATAGTTTCTCTCTCTAATTTATAGCGGTGTTTTTGTAGAATTAATTGTATTTTATAAAGTAAACGTATCTGCAACAGGGAAATATGCTGAAAATCAATTTCAGAGGATTTTCTTTATTTTTGGCTTGAAATGAGGAAAACAATTACAGACGGAAGACTTTTCAGTCCCAAAATTTCGATCCAAATGCTAGAAATGTGCCATCTCATTTAAAAACCTTTTTAGAAATATATTTTCAAGTATCCAAACGACCGCTAATGAAATTAAAAAGCCTACTACAATTGTTTTGGTGATTTTGGGAACTTTTATGTTGCAACTTAGGAAGTTTATGGGAACTCCATATATCGAGGAGATAATTAAGTAGGAATGCCATATATCAAGGAGATAATTATGGAGCTATAATAAACATAAGGGTGCAGTTTGCAAACGGATGCATCCGTAGGTATAGAGGTAAGGTGCACCTTCAAATTTTATAATGGTATATAATTTTGATGTAAAATATTTTTAGGATTATCTCAAAATCTATTTTTATAGCTAATTATAAAATTTTAAATTTAAAAAATGGTTAAAATCAAGTAGATCTATAGGTATATGAAAATCTTGAAAATGGACGGTGTAGATAACATATTGTAAAATGTACTATTTCTGAATCTTAAAATCTTTTTATTTTTCATAGTTATACACCGAGATGATCAATCAAAAGGTTTTTCAACATTAAAACTATATGTTCCGATAGATTTTTGAGGGGCATCCGTAATTCTACATTATAAGGTAGCATCCTTATATAAATTTTTTCCTAAACATAAAGGGAAAGTTCAATCGATTTGAAGGAGCATACGTCACCGAGGCACTTGGACTATCTGCAAATGAGGGACGAGCAGCTGCACCGCTCGTGAGATGCATTGGTGGGATGGGGTGATCTTTAGGTTACCCCTTGTGAGTGTAGCAGCGGCTAGGCTACTGGTCGTGAGTGTGAGAGAGAATGGAGTGGCCCTTAGGCCACCTTTAGTGAGTGCACTGACGACTTGGCCGCCATTGAGGTGAAATGAGTGATGTGAGTGAGGGGACTGGCGGCCCAGGTGTGTGAGGGTCACCAGAGGTTAGTGAGGATGCACGAGTGAGGAGGGGTGGTCTTGGGACCACCTTGTGAGAGGTCACTGGCGGCCTAGCCAGTGAGGTGTTGTGAGAGGACACTGGCAGGCTAGGCTGCCGGTGCGAGTGTGTGAGTGGGTGGGGGTGGTCTTGTGACCACCCCGTGAAGAAGCTAGGATGCCGGTGTGGTGCAATGAGTGACACCGGCTAGGCTGCCGGTTTGGATGTTTGGGTGCAATTGGGCCGGGGGGCTTGTGGTGACCGCATGAGTTATCACTGGCAAATAGGCTACCGGTGAGGTGCTTCCAATGGCGGGTGGCCTTTGGGCCACCCTGTGAGAGGTCACTGACGGCTAGGCTGCCCCTGAGATGGAATAAAGTAGACCTTTCTTTGAAGTTCGAAATAGGATAAGGCGAATATCTTTTTTAGTCTCTAGTTTGATTCAGTAAAAAGAAAGTTGGTTCCCTTGATTTTGTGTTACCCAATACTGAGCACCTCTCACTTCAAATACTTGAAATTCAGTCATGTTCACTTCACTGTTAGTGCACACTGTATAGTTAAAAAATTATCTGTATCATTTCATCATACGATTTTCTCCAATCCGCATCGGAATATATTGTTCCTTGAACAAAGTCCTAGTTCTCAGTATATTTTAGTTTCTGATTGTGCTCGCTTAGAGTCTAAGTGTGCCCATGTGGTTGGCAATATACTGTCTAATTGTGATGTGGTTGGCCCTTGAGCTGACACACTGGCCCTATTCTTTTAAACCCGGACGGACATGTACAATAACAATGAGCAAGCCAAGATTTAAACCGGGACATGCGTCTTGGGCCGGGGGCCGTTTTTTTAACGTTTAGGAGTTGTTTGGGTACGTGGGTAGACATTGTGGGTACACTCTTTGTATACACTTTATTAATAAGGAAAGAGAAAGATATTAATGAACATTATATGAGATTTCTCAAAAATCACAAAATCTAAAACCTAAGATTTTCCAAAAATCACAAAATCTAAAGAAATATGACATTATACACTTTAATAATAAGAAAATCTAAAGAGATTACTTGATATTACCTGAGAATCTAAGACTGAGATTTCCCAAAAATCACATAATCAAAAGAAATATGATATTTACACCCTTGGGTACACTGTAAGGATAAAACAACATTATTCATCATTATGCGAGATTTCTCAAAAATCACAAAATCTAAGGAAATATGACATGTACACTTACACTTTAAGAATAAGACATTACCCGAGATTTTTTAAAAATCACAAAATCTAAAGAAATATGATATTTACACTGAATGGTTGGCTACACTAATCATAAAAAATGGAAAGAAGATTTCCCAAAAATCACAAAATCTAAGGAAATATGATATTTACACTGTTTGGTTTCACTTTAATAATGAGGAAATGGAAAAAAGATTTCCCAAATATCACAAAATCTAGGAAATATGATATTTACACTGTTTGGATACATTTTAATAATAGATTACCACGATTTCTCCAAAAATTACAAAATCCAAAAGAAATATGATACGCAATATTTCCCTAAAGTGGACAGATTAACCGAAATTTCGCCAAAAGCCATATTCAGGCATAATGAGGGATAAAAAATCTATTACAGGTAATCTTTTAAAATCTTCCGCACCCTATCTCCACTACGCTGTATTGTTATAATTAACGTTGTATTCTTATAATTATTAAGGTAAGTAGAAAGTGAAATTGACGGGTAATCTTTAGAAATCTTACGCACCCTATACCCACTACGTTGTATTCTTATAATTAACGTTGTATTGTTATAATTATTAAGGTAGGGAGAAAGTGAGAGATTAACAGGCAATCTTTGGAAATCTTTTTCACCCTATCCCCACTACTCTATGAAAAATCTATTACGAGGTTTACAAGTAATCTCTGAAAATCTTCCGCGCCCTATACCACTATGCTGTATTAAGTAGAAAGTGCCCTATCCCACTACGCTGTATTAAGTAGAAAGTGAGAGGTTGACGGGTAATCTTTGAAAATATTTTGCGCCCTATCCCCACTACGCGGTATTGTTATAATTATTAAGGTAAGTAGAAAGTGAGAGTTTGACGGGTAATCTTTGTAAATATTTTGCGCCCTATCCCCACAATACTGTATTGTTATAATTATTAAGGTTGGTAGAAAGTGAGAGGTTGATAAGTAATCTTTGGAAATCTTTCGCGTGCGTCTCTCTGCCTTATCCTCACTTAAAAAATATTTCCTCTATCAAGTATACACTGTATTGTATAATTAAACATTTCCCTCTCTCAAGTATACACTGTATTGTATAATTAAACATTCCCTCTCTCAAGTATACATTGTACCTTATAATTATTAAGAGAAGTAGAAACATTTCCCTCTCTCAAATACCTTATAATTATTAAGGGAAGTAGAGACATTTCCCTCTCTCAAGTATACATTGTACCTTATAATTATTAAGGGAAGTAGAAAGTTAAAGTAGGGGATATGAAAAGGGGAATCTAAATTGATTTGATCAGATGTAAGAGGATAATTTTCTATTGCAATTATAATAAAAAATTTCTATATCCCTCTATCCCCAATTTGGGTTGTAGCTTTCATCTAACTCTCATCTAAAAATAGAAAATTTTTATAATAAAAAATTTCTACATCCCTCTATCTCCAATTTGGGTTGTATCTTTCATCTGACTCTCATCTAAAAATAGAAAATTTTAATAATTGGTAAGTGAAAGTAAAGGGAAATCTAATTTGATTTGAACATTTGTAAACCTTGATGAAGGACAATTTTGTACTGCAATCATAGTAAAACAAATTTCTACATAAAAGAATAGTAGAATAGTAAAGAATATCCAATTGGAATAGCAATTTTCTAAATGAAATATTAAGTACTTGTTAACATATAAAGGAGTTCCAATAATAGAAAATGCAATAAATTTGAATAGCAGCTTCATGAATGAAATATTAAGTACTTATTGACATATAAATGAGACCCGGCAAAAGAAAATACAATGAATTAGATGTGTCTTCTTTTAAAATGAAAGGGCACATCAACTATCACCTTCCATCTTAATTCCTAATAAACACTCTACGAGGTTCTTACAATTATATTTCTATGATACAAATATTGAAGTTGGCAACATCTCAAACATTATGACATGCTAACCCCACATTGATTGAAGTGTTCACACAAATTTTACAAAAATATAATCCCTATGTCTCAAGACGATCAAAGAATTTACAATGAACCTATTGCATCACAAGTTGCTACAGTTTGGATAGAGACAGATAATGACGCATAAATTCAAGGTAGGAATATTGTTGTCCAATTCCCAGTTTCAATCAAACACAGGTTCCAAGGCTTCCTAGAATACTAAGCAGGCTATCAAACACAATCTTTATTAATTCCATACATCACAATATCCGATTCTAGGAAACCTAATTTTCTTAGAACTTCAAGTTCCGAGCTACCAAACAGGGCCGTTGAGTCTTGGCATCAGAGAGTGTAGGAAAGCAATCCTCTAACAAACATGATTCTCTTGTGTACTTTGCCATTTCTTTGTAGAAAAGAAAACCAAAATTTTTTAATGAAAATAGTGTTTCAAAACCCGGATCAGTGGGGTGGATTGTTCACCCCACAAATCCATGTTGGATCCCTAGACACTGATCCAGATCAATTTGGATCAATCCGATTAAAAAACAATTAAAACAAAGAAAAATAAATAAAAAATTCAAATCTAAGATCCCAAGAAAGAGAAGTGCTTAGGTCGAGCTCAAGTGGCCTAGGCCATGACGTAATTAAGGAGCCCAGGCTGCGTATGATCATAAGAGAGATTTCATAGCGTTT
This sequence comes from Amborella trichopoda, assembly GCF_054954075.1. Taxonomy (NCBI): domain Eukaryota; kingdom Viridiplantae; phylum Streptophyta; class Magnoliopsida; order Amborellales; family Amborellaceae; genus Amborella; species Amborella trichopoda. The sequence continues at coordinate 54,902,632 of NC_142337.1, forward strand.
GACCTAGGGGTGGCAATGGGTACCCAACCCTAATATATATGATATTTAAAATAATATTTAATATATTATATTTAAATAATAATTAAATAAATATAAAAATATATTTATAGTTATAATATTAAAAGAGTGGATTCGATACGCCCACAGGCTAAGTGCTACAGTAAACATTCATGGTCCTGATTGAATCTAAGCCGATCTGATGGTCACATTCTCATTTTGTATTTTAATTTTAATTTTTTTTTCTACAAATCCAAATCATTTGAAATTTGGAGTGCTTATTCATCTCATCAAGTCACACCTAATAAAAATATAAAAAATAATTCATAAAATATAAATTGACCAAAATAACTCCAAAACGTTTCAGGGGTATTTTGGTCAATTTAGATTTTACAAATTATTTTTTATATATTTTATTAGATTCTACTATTTTTGAAGTATAGATGCCCCAAATTTCAAGTGATTTGGATTTGTTGAAAAAAAATGAAAATTCAAATACAAAATGAGATCATGATTATCAGAGTGGCCCAGATTCAATCTGGATCGTGGGTGTTTATTGTAGCAATCAGCCCATGGGCTGACCGGATCTTTTTCCTTTAAATAATACATATATATTTAACATACTTATATAGGCATTTAACATATTATACATTGTCCATGAATGAGCAATTGACCCAACCCCGAATAGTGTTCGGATCCAAGATTTGACCTTGACCCAACCCATCAGCTCTAAATTTTGCACCCATACCCATACCGGGGTAGGGTCTACCCATCAGGTCTTGAGTCAGGTCCGGTTGGGGTCCATTGCCACCCTAATTAGCCAAACATTGCCTATTTTATTCCAAAATGAGATTTAGGAACTTCTTTATTATGTGGCACTTCCATGCGTCAAACGCTGAAGTGCTACAGTATTGGTGAACATTTGCCTCCCAAAGCATTCGGCCAAACAAACGTGCCCTTAAATTTATTGTATTTCTATGGGGAGAGATAGACTTCCTAAAAATAATGCTTGTAGAGAAGGTAAAGGTTTCTATACTCCCCTACGATATAGAAGATCTATGTTCTCCTACCATCCAGCCGTCCAATTTTGATCAAGAGAGCCACTCATCGTTTGATCTTAGATACAACGTTTCAAATTATTTTATTTTTAGTTTTTTTTTATACAAGTTGTATGAATATGAAATTTGGTACGTGTCATCTTCTCATTGGGACGCACCTATAAAAAATATTAGAAATAATTTTTCGATAAAATATAATGATCAAAATACCCCTTGAATCTTTCAGGGGTATTTTGGTTATTTTAATTTATTGGAAATAATTTTTTTATATTTTTTCGCTTGTGCGAGTTTAATAGAGGATTCAACATCCAAAATTCGGTGTCAAAATAGTTTATAGAAAAAAATAAAAAATAAAATAGGCTAGAGATGTGACATTGTGATTGGGACAATCGTATCCCTCCATTCATAATGAACGGTTGGATAAAGGGAAGTATATAAGTTTTATGCTGTTGAGGAAGTAATAGAAACTCTGAACTTTAATCCATGATAATGAGAGAGAGAGAGAAATTATGCGTCAGGAGAGAGAAATAGAGAGTCGTTGAGAGAGAGAGGAAGTTATAAATTTTATATATATCTAGAGAGAGAAAAAAACTCTTAAATTTAATGATAAAAGATGGAGAAAACGTGTTGGATTAATAAAGAAACCTCATCCCATACGAACCATGAAAGCTACTTATAAATCAATTATAAAGAACAATGCTCAAGAAATGCATGAACAACCCGTTCTCATAGTTTTTCTATCTCCACCGTTTCTGATCTTCCTCTCTCTCACTAGAATATTCTCTCCAAAAAAAGAAAGTGCATGTTTCCTCTCTCTCTCAAGGTACGACTTTGGTTCTCGTTCTTTATTCAAGGTACGCCTCTTTTAGGTTATTTGTGTTCACGCCTCTTCTACCTATTTGCCTTCATGTTTTATGCTTCCTCATTCTTCTCACTTCTTATTACCTAAAACAATCCTTTTGAGTTTTCTTTTTCTTTTTTTTTTTAACGTTAACACTAGCTATAACAATCCTTTACGTTTAGGCTTTCATGTTGACGGCTGAGCTTCCCATAAAGAAAGAAGCGAGTGTTATGGTTTTTGTATTGAATTTTTCAATATCCATTCATGTTAATAGTTATTTCTTTAATAGATTTGTGCCTTATGGCCTTTTTGTTTTTAAGGGCTGATGGTTACATTGGTGTATCGTTCTTGTTCCATTGCTATTTATATGGTTTGTTTTCCTTTGATAGATGCACGTTTTATGGTTTTGATTATTACATATTAGTTTGTCATGGAATTGGTTATTTTCTTTAAGAGATGGATATATCATTTATCTTTTATACATGGATATCACAATCATTCCCACTCATTAAATATCAAATTGGATAGCTTGGGTGAGTCACGAAGTTTAAAATTTCTTTAATACCCAAGAATAATGATCATATATTACCTTTTAAACTTCTTTCTTAAAAAATCATGGCCTTTCCATCGCTCTCTCTTTCCCGCTTAAGTGATAGCAACTACCATTTTGAATTAGATTTCATTCACGTGAAGTTTGGATTTAGATTGGAAGGAAATCCAACACTCTCAAAAGTACCAAAAATATCTCCCATAAGAATCAGGATTTTTTTAAAAATAGGAATGTGTCCTACAATTTTTATAGAATTAGGCCCCTTTTTATTTGCGTGACGCCTGTCCACCCCATCACTCTACTTAATAATGTAAGTCTAGATATCTGAGATCACTCTACTTAATAATGTAAGTCTAGATATCTGATTAATGCTTTCTGGAAATTTTCTCTTGTTTGTTTTACACATTTGCAATTATTTTCTTTTGATTCTAGTTTACTTTTGTTTGACATCTCTCTTAATTCTGGCTTAATAATGTAAGTCTAGATATCCGATTAATGCCTTCTGGAAATTTTCTTTTGTTTCTTTGTTTCACACATTTGCAATTATGTTCTTTTAATTCTAGTTTACTTTTATTTAACATCTCTCTCTCTCTCTCAAAATAAAAAAGAGAAAGATGCAGGAGCCAGAAACGCAACCTCGTCCATGGTGGACTCAAAATATGAAGTATCTTTTTGTTGAGATTGCCATTTTGATTTTTTTTTTTATCCTTGCATCTCCCAGAGCAAGAGCCACAAATATTCTTGCTCTGTCAATGGTGTGTTTGCTTAATTTAGCACTTTATATGGTGCTCTACTCCCTAGAGACGAGATACGGCGGCTATGATGATCCTCAGGTGTACGATGATGAAGAAATGGAGGTATTAGAGAAGGGGGGTTATACGAAGACGAGGAGGAGCGGGGGGAGGGGATTGAGGAGAGGAAAGGAGGGGAAAGGGAAGCGGGTGAGATGGAATAAAGTAGACCTTTCTTTGAAGTTTGAAATAGGATAGGAGAATATGTTTTTTAGTCTCTAGTTTGATTCAGTAAAAAGAAAGTTGGTTCCCTTGCTTTTGTTTTACCCAATACTGAGCACCTCTCACTTCAAATACTTGAAATTCAGTCATGTTCTCTTCACTGTTAGTGCACACTGTACACTTAAAAAATTATCTGTATCATTTCATCATACAATTTTCTCCAATCCGCATCGGAATATATTGTTCCTTGAACAAAGCCCTAGTTGTTGGCAATATACCGTCTGATTGTGATGTGGTTGGCCCTTGAGCTGACATACTAGCCTTATTCTTTTAAACCCGGACTGACATGTACAATAACAATGAGCAAGCCAAGATTTAAACCCTGACATGCGTCTTGGGCCGGGGGCCGTTTTTTTTAACGTTTAGGGGTGAGCAAGCCAGGATTTAAACCCGGATATGCGTCTTGGGCCGGGGGGCCGTTTTTTTTAACGTTTAGGGGTTGTTTAGGTACGTGGGTAGACAATTGGAGTCTTTGGATACACTCTTTCTATACACTTATTAGAAAGATATTACTCATCATTATCGAGATTTCTCAAAAATCACAAAATCTAAGACCCATTATTTTTCAAAAATCACAAAATCTAAAAAAATAGAACATTTGCATCTTTGGATACACTTAAGAAAATCTAAAGAGATTATTCAAGATTTCCTAAAAATCACACAATCTAATATGCGAGATTTCCCAAAAATCACATAATCTAAGGAAATATGATATTTACACTTTGGGTACACTTTAATAATAAGAAAATAAAAAGACATTACTCAACATTACCCGAGATTTCTCGAAAATCACAAAATCTAAGGAAGTATAACATTTACATGTACACTTTAATAATAAGACATTACCCAAGATTTCTCAAAAATCACAAAATCTAAGAAAATAATAACAAAATAGAAAGAAGATTTCCGAAAACTCATAAAATCTAAAGAAATATGACATTTACACACTGTTTGGGTATACTTTAATAATAAGGAAATGGAACGAGAGATTACCCCAGATTTCTCCAAAAATTACAAAATCCATTACCCCAGATTTTCCCAAAAATTACAAAATCCAAACAAATATGATATTTGTATGAGAGATTAAATGAGATTTCCCCAAAAATCACAAAATACAAGGAAATATGACATTTTCACTATTTCCGTACGCGATATTTCCCTAAAAAACACAAATTAATTATAACAATACGCAATCTTAATAATTATAACAATACAATGTAGTGGGGATAGGGTGCAAAATAGATTTTTCACATAATAGTGGGGATAGGGTGCAAAAAATTTCCAAAGATTACCTGTCAGACTCTTACTTTCTACTTACCTTAATAATTATAACAATACAACGTTAATTATAACAATACACCGTAATGGGGATAGGGTGCGAAAGATTTCCGAAGATTACCCGTCTATCTCTCACTTTTTATTTACCTTAATAATTACTGTATTGTTATAATTATTAAGGTAGGTAGAAAGTAAGAGGTTGAGAGGTAATCTTTGGAAATCTTTCGCGTGCGTCTCTCTGTCCTATCCTCATTTAAAAAATATTTTCTCTATCAAGTATACACTATATTGTATAATTAAACATTTCCCTCTCTCAAGTATAAATTGTACCTTATTTTGTATTGTATAATTAAACATTTCCCTCTCTCAAGTATACAATGTAGCTTATAATTATTAAAGGAAGTAGAAAGTGAAAATAGGGGATATGAAAAGGGGAATCTAAATTGATTTGAACAGGTGTAAAAGGACAAATTTCTACTGCAATTATAATAAAAAATTTCTATATCCCTCCATCCCCAATTTGGGTTGTAGCTTTCATCTGACTCTCATCTAAAAATAGAAATTTTTTATAATCTGACTCTCATCTAAAAATAAAAAAAATTTATACTAAAAAATTTCTACATCCCTCTATCCCCAATTTGGGTTGTAGCTTTCATCTGACTCTCATCTAAAACTAGAAAAATTTTATAATAAAAAATTTCTTGAATCCCTCTATCCCCAATTTGGGTTGAAGCTTTCATCTAACTCTCATCTAAAAATAAAAAAATTTAATAATTGGTAAGTAAAAGTAAAGGGAAATCTAATTTGATGTGAACAGTTGTAAACCTTGATGAAGGACAATTTTGTACTGCAATCATAATAAAAAAATTTCTACATAAAATTTTTTAATAATTGGTAAGTGAAAGTAAAGGGAAATCTAAATTGATTTGAACAGTTATAGACGTTGATGAAGGACAATTTTCTACTGCAATCATAATAAAAAAAAATTCTACTTCCATTTATCTCCAATTTGGGTTGTAACCCGCCATCAGCTCTCCTATAAAAACAAAAACAATAAAAATAATCTATTCCCAATCGGTAATCGATGAGAAATTACACAACACAATCATAATAAAAAATTTCACACAACATAATCCTCATAAGAGATTAGTAAGAACTCAATTGAAATAAGATACCTCTTTAGTCTCCTCCAATGCTTCAAAATTTTCTACTGCAATTACCAAATCTTCTAGTTTATTAATCAAACTTCTTCTCATTTTTTAACTTGTACCATAAAGATTTTGATTTTGGTATCATAAATTTATTGCTTATTTGAAATTATATATAGAAAGACATTTGAAAGACATTTAGAAATAAATCATAAATAGTTTTGGAACGTTTCAACTTTAGAATACCATACTTAGGGGCGAAATTTTGGCTGCACGGAAAATACTTAGTATTTGCCGGTGAACATTAAATACTTAGTATTTACCGGGGAACATTGGCCGCAGATTTTTCATAAAATGCATAATATTAATTAGAATTGCCAAAATTTCACAAGCCTGTAGCCAGTCGTATCATACTCTACCCCAACTCTATATATATAAAAAATATGTCACAATCTCCATGAGATAATATATATATATATATATATATATATATATATATATATATATATATATATATATATATATTAAAGTTTTCCCTAGAGCAACCAAAGAAGAACTCGAAAAAAAGTTGCTGCAAATATTCGACGAAGATGAAGAAGCCATGTCAACAGCAACCCAAAATGAAGAAACTTATGAATAGGAAAATGAGGACATGAGCTATGGAATCTCACAATAGGATAACACATAATAGATGACGGATCGACTACAGCCTACATAGCACACGAGTCCTCAAAATAGTTTACCGACAAAATAGTGACCTTTTTTTACTGTTCATACCTTTTACTATTCATACCTTTTGGTCAGCTCAAAGCACTGTTTATACCTTTTTCACCGATATCTTCACATGGAGCATCTGCTACCGACATCTTTAGTCACCTCAGCACGTGAAGACTTGCTTTTGTTTTATGGATATGAAATAACAATTTGAAGTCTGCCATACGTTTAAAAGGAGGAGCGGGTTCCTCAGCAGGGGCATCGAAGAATAGAAGGAGAGTATTCTAGAGTATTAAGAGAGTATCTTTAAGAAAGTGTCTTATGAATTTGAGTTGGTAAGGTTCGAGTATTTTGAGTGTTGTATGAACTATATGTGTGACTGTCACTGGGATCATCTACCCAGCTATTGCCTAGAAGAGTGGAAGCTTTTTTCTAGTTTTTGCAAGTGTTGTATGTAAGTGTTTCTTTTCTATTTCTTTCCGTATGCATTTTAAGTTTATTGTTTGTATAAGAACTCTGCAAGTCATTTATATAAACTAGATTAATATTAATATATCTACCCCTCTATTTATCGGTTGTTTATTATTCATTTTTTCCATAATTCTATTAGTTTTTTCATTACTGCGTACACTTGACAAAATTATTCTACTGTTAAAATTATTCCACAAAGATGTAAAAAATCTTTGTAAGAAGGTAGGTAGGGTATTATCCCATAAATACTATTAAAGTTTTCACGGATTTAACTGTTAATGCTTGATAATATTGATAAATACTTGTTAATGCTTGTATTTTCTCAAAATTCGATCTAAAGTCTGGATATTGGCAAGTCCAGATTGCTAAAAAAGACCGTTATAAAACTGCTTTTAATGTTCCCTTTGGGCAATATGAGTGAAATGTTATGCCTATTGGTCTAAAAAATGTCATTTTAGAATTTCAAAATATTATGAATGACATTTTTAATCTTTATACTAAATTCATGATTGTATATATTGATGATGTCCTAGTTTTCTCTGAAAATCTAGAACAACATTTTAAACACCTAAATATTTTTATTAAAGCAATTAAAATGGTTGGCTTAGTAGTTTCTGCAAAAAAGATTAGCTTTTGCCAAACAAAGATCAGATTTTTGGGACATAACATTTTTCAAGGAATTATAATCCCCATTGATAGAGCCCCATATGTAGATGACTTCTACACCCAATTAATCCCCATTGATAGTGCCGTGAAAGGTACAGGGACTGTTTCCGACTAACTTAGTGATCGAAATATTATTCGAAATGAAAAATTTCCTTAGAACATTATCCAGTAGTATAACATCTTCTTCTAGTACACTGCGTGTAAGAAATAGAGAAGAAGTAATCATAAACAATATAGAAAAACAGATCCAAGACTGGAGTATCCTCAAAGTCCCAGCTTCTGATGTTTATAGAGAAGGGACATTCGAATTCAAAACTAGTTTCTCTATGAAGACTGTAGAACAAAGCATCTCTATCACAGATGAGTAGAATAGTTTCCAACTCCTTTCTAATCACATGATACAAGATCATAAGAATAAATATTATAAATATTTGTTCTTAGGACTTGTTCAAGTCGCTATAAAACCACTTACTAGAATAGGTTTAAATAATTCTGTTCTACTATGTTTAAGAGATGAACGACATAATAAGTTTTATGATTCTCTATTAGCAATAGTAGAATCAAGTCTCCGCAATGGTCCAATATACTTTAATTGTTTTTCAAATTTTTCAATCGCTTTAACTGATCTCAATCTCTTGAAAGTCCTACCTTAAACTTAAAAACCCAAGGATTTGACATGGATTCAGGATCCCAGAATATTGCCTTAGTCTATAGGATATGCTATAAAGTCATTAATACTTTATACCCCAATGTACTGCAAATGAATACTAAGGGACATTAAGTGTTCTTTCAAACTAATATAGAGAAATCTAATAAGTCATACCTAGGTCTGTATCTTGGTTTCAGATCAGGCTCCCTGAAAAATGGTCTTTGCATTGTGAAAATCAACAATCTAGAACTCTTATAAATAGATAACCAGAACAAATAATAGAATATCCTGATGGGGATGTTGAAATACAATTTAGCTCGTCTAAGCAAACTAGAATAAATATTTCTGATTGTCCTTCTAGCTGTTCTAATTCCTCTGCTCCTCAGTTTGAAAACGAGCGGAATCATAGGAGACCCATAGCTGAGGGTCTGACTAGAACAAATAGTCAGGTACAACAACCAGTTTATAAAATTTATGAACCTTGCACTCCAGATAGAGAACCAACACCTTCAGACTTAAATTTTAATATTCTTACTCTCCAAGCTGAAGAAAAGTTTAAAATAAATAACGAGTGGATACAACAGGACTTCCTGTCTGATGAAAAAAAGAGAATTAGGGATTGGTATCTAGCAGAATTTCCCCAAGAATTACTTGATGCCTTGCATAGAAAATTTAATAGAATTATATTAAAACATAAAAGAAATATACAATTCTTTGAATAGTTAAAATACACCTTAACAGAGAAAAATATCAAAATCCCAGAATTCAGTCTTAACATAGCCGAAAGCCCATATCAAACTTTTCGTACTACACAAGGGGAAGAACTATAATGCATTCATCCCCCTGAAACAAATATTCAGATAAAAGGAAAATCTGTAGAAAAACCAGAAACTAAGGCTTCACCTTATAAAAATACCCCAAAAGAAACTGATCACCATACGCATAAAATAAATGCTATTCCACACATAATCGAACAAAATAATTACACCAATTTTTGCCTACAAACGATTGGAAGACAGACAACTAGAATTGAAAATATGATAAATCAGTCCCAGGAAATGGTCGTGGATCATAAAAAATCTGAAGGGAAACAAGCTTTGTTGTTTAAACCCCCTCCAACCATTAGTAAAGAACAATTTAATCTCCAAGGTATAAAGAAGAAAGATAACAATAAAGAGTTAGTTGATGAACTAGTTAAAAGGTTAGCCAAGCTAAATATTAAAGAGAAGGGGGCAACTTCTAAAAATAATTATGACAAAGGAGCTATGGTTCTTCAAGAAGAACCTGTCTATAATAATAATGACCTAGATAAAATGGAACAAGCTTTCAAAACAGGAAGTCTTGAAATAAACAAAATAGATTATGGGAGAAAATTTAGGCATGTTTCTCAAACTATAATGTATTATCCTAGGCCTACTCGTGTAGATCTCCAGATTGAGGAAGATTTAATTACAAGTTCTGTATCCTATTTTGGAAGATCTATAGTAAATTGGAATATTGATGGAATGTCAGAAAATCAAATTCTTGATCTTATGAAACATATGACCATATATGCAACTGCCTGGAAAATAAGCGGAAACCAAGATCAAGAAATAGCTAAAGCCATCATCTGTGGATTTACTGGATGGTTAAGAGAATGGTGGGATTTCCACATGGATGAAAATACAAAAAATGAAATATTAGGTGCCACTAAGCAATGGGTGTTAATACTCTTATATATACTATTACTTTCCACTTCGTAAGAAGTACTGTTTTACTTGATGCTAGGTCTAAAGACCTACTCTCTAATTTGAGATGCCTGACATTATCTCATTACAAGTGGTATAAAGATGTGTTTTTCTCTAGATTCATTTCTAGAGAAGATAGTAAGTCAGACTATTAGAAAGAAAAATTTATTGTCGATCTACCTCATCTTTTTGCCGAAAAGGTCAAGACTCGGCTAAAAAATAAACATTGTGGAATTATTCCATACTCTTTATATACCTTAGGAGAATTATCTGCAGAAATATGTGCAGAAGGCCTTGCTCTCTGTACATATCTGAAATTAAAAAGACAATAGAAAAGCAAATGATGATTGCAAGAAAAGAATTAGGAGATTTTTGTGAACAATTTGGGTATAATACCCTACCTTCTTCCAAAAATCCTGGCAAGAAAAGGCATAAAAATAAAAAAAATTCAATAAAGAAAAATTCTTATATTACCTCAAGGAAGAAATAAAGTATAAAACAATAGAAACCAAGCTCTTGCTTCCTGAAAATAAAAGAACAATAGAAAGCTTTAGTAATAATATTGAAAAGGGGATATGTACTGAACTCCCAAATGCTTTCTGGAACAGACGAAAACATATTGTTAATCTATCCTATGAGGCTAATTTTCATGAGGATAAAATTCCTACTAAAGCTAGGCCTATTCAAATGAATCCTAAACTTTTAGATATTTGTAAAAAAGATATTGCTGAGTTACTTCATAAAAGACTTATTAGGAAAAGTTCTTCTCTTGGGAGTTGTTCACCATTTTATGTTGAAAAAACCTCTTAAATAGAACGGGGTGCACCTAGATTGGTTATAAATTATAGCCCCATCAATAAAGCCTTAAGATAGATAAGATATCACATTCCTAATAAGAGAGATCTTTTGCATAGACTTGTTAATACTTGTATTTTTTCAAAATTCGATCTAAAGTCTGGATATTGGCAGGTCCAGATTGTTGAAAAAGATCGTTATAAAACTGCTTTTAATGTTCCCTTTGAGCAATATGAGTGGAATGTTATGCCCTTTGGTCTAAAAAATGCCCCTTCAGAATTTCAAAATATTATGAATGACATTTTTAATCCATAGACTAAATTCATGATTGTATATATTGATGATGTCCTAGTGTTTTCTGAAAATCTAGAACAACATTTAAACACCTAAATATTTTTATTAAAGCAATTAAAATGGTTGGCTTAGTAGTTTCTGCAAAAAAGATTAGCCTTTGCCAAACAAAGATCAGATTTTTGGGACATAACATTTTCCAAGGAAGAATAATCCTCATTGATAGAGCCATTGATTTTGCTAATAAATTCCCTGATATAATCTAGAATAAAACTGAACTCCAAAGATTTCTTGGTTGTCTCAATTATATTACTAATTTCTATAAAGACTTGGCCATTGATGCTAAGCCATTATTCCAAAGGTTAGAAAAGAATCTTCCTGAATGGACGGATACTCACATTTCAGTCATTCGAAAAATAAAAATAAAGGCAAAAGAATTACCCTGCCTTACACTCTCCGATCCTCCTGCTTTTAAAGTCATTGAATGTGATGCTTCAGAAAAAAGATTGGGAGGGATTTTAAAACAACAGATTTCAAGTAAAAAACAATTGGTATGTTTTACTTCTAAAGAAAAAAGGAATTAAAAGCAATTACCATTATTACAGATTGCAGCATTAGAAATTTTATAGTTTATAATCATTTTACTGTCATCTGCCATATTTAAGACTTGTGTTGTCTTACTAAAATATATAGTAGGGACAAGTCCTTCATTTATACAATTTAAATCTGTTCTTGAATCTATGAGAGTAGTAGTTTGAAAACTATATTCTCTTGGAACGACTTATGGTAAACCATTTTTTAGTGATTACTTTATCAAAAAGGCTAACATAATTACAATCTTGTATTGTATTCATATAAGAAGATTTTGGTTAGTCAATTACCTTAGGAAGAGTATTTTCTGCCTCGGGGGGCAGAAGACTTTTATAATTTTCATCATCAGTAGTTTCATTAATAGGGTTATCTTCTAAAGGGTTAGAAATTAATTCTATAATCTGGACTCTATTTTTTAAAGTTATTAGTTCATTACGAACCTCATTTATCTCATGTCTTAGTTCAGAAAGAGAAGGCTCTTTATTATAGTCTTTTTTATTTTCTACTCTTTTAAGGATATCAACAAAACTATAGTCTTCTTTAGTACGTACGAGAGGAGTAGAAGGTTTATTATTTGTCTTAGCTATATTTATATATTGGACTAAAGCTTCTCGCTTAGTTTCAGGATCAGTTATTTTATCAATTAAGTCTATAATTAGATTCTCTTCTTTAGTGAGGGTATTACAAAAGCATGGTAGTATCATGATTGTCATCAGAGTCGGAACTGCTAAAGATTAAATCTTCATCTCTAATTTCTCCTGTTAGCATTTCCATATCAGAATTAGAAGAACTTTCAGAAGACTCCTCACTAATTTGTAATATATTAAACAGTTGTTCTTTAATATTATTATCTAGTTGTAGGGAATTTATTTATCTCTTGACTCTACATTTATTTTTATAATGTCTTACTTTGCCACAGTTATAGCAAACTGGAATCCTCATTTTTCCCTTATTTCGAAAAGAGGCATTTTTAGGGGAAATTTTTTTAGAAAACTTCTCTTTGATAGAGGTTTTATTAGGTTCTGTCCTATTGATATATTTTTTATTTTTATACCTTTTCTTGTCAAGATCTTTGGAAGAAGGTAGGGTATTATACCTAAATTGTTCACAAAAATCTCTTAATTCTTTTCTTCCAGTCATCGTTTGCTTTTCTAATTATCTTTTTAATTTCAGATATGTACAGAGAGCAAGGCCTTCTGCACATATTTCTGTAGATAATTCCCCTAGGGTATATAAAGAGTATGGAATAATTCCATTATGTTTATTTTTTAGCCAAGTCTTGACCTTTTCGGCAAAAAGGTGAGGTAGACCGACAATAAATTTTTCTTTCCAATGGTCTAACTTACTATCTTATCTAGAAAGGAATCTAGAGAAAAACACATCTTTATACCACTTGTAATGAGATAATGTTGGGCATATCAATTTAGAGAGTAGGTCTTTAGACCTAGCGTCAAGTAAAACAGTACTTCTTACGAAGTGGAGAGTAATAGTATATATAAGAGTATTAACAGCATCACTTTCATTATTTATTATATCTTGACCCAATTCATTTCTGACTGCCCATTGCTTAGTGGCACCTAATATTTCATTTTTTGTACTTTCATCCATGTGGAAATCCTACCATCCTCTTAACTATTCAGTAAATCCACAGATGATGGCTTTAGCTATTTTTTGATCTTGATTTACGCATATTTTGCAGGCAGTTGCATACATGGTCATATGTTTCATAAGATCAAGAATTTGATTTTCTGACATTCCATCAATATTTCAATTTACTATAGATATTCCAGAATAGGATACAGAACTTGTAATTAAATCTTCCTCAATCTGGAGATCTATAGGAGTAGGCCTAGGATAATACATTCTAGTTTGAGAAACATGCTCAATTTTCTCCCATAATCTATTTTGTTTATTTCAAGAATTTCTGTTTTGAATGCTTGTTCCATTTTATCTAGGTCATTATTATTATAGACAGGTTCTTCTTGAAGAACCATAGCTCCTTTGTCAGAATTATTTTTAGAAGTTGCCCCCTTCTCTTTAATATTTAGCTTGGCTAACCTTTAAACTAGTTCATCAACTAGCTCTTTACTGTTATCTTTCTTCTTTATACCTTGGAGATTAAATTATCCTTTACTAATAGTTGGAGGGGGTTTAAACAACAAAGCTTGTTTCCCTTCAGATTTTTTACGATCCACAACCCTTTCCTGGGGCTGATTTATCATATTTTCAATTCTAGTTGTCTGTCTTCCAATCGTTTGTAGACAAAGATTGGTGTAACTATTTTGTTCAATTATGTGTGGAATAGCATCTATTTTATGTGTATGGTGTTCAGTTTCTTTTGGGGTATTTTTATAATGTGAAGCCTTAGTTTCTTGTTTTCTTCAGATTTTCTTTTAATTTGAATTTTTGTTTCACGGGGATGAACGGATTATAGTTCTTCCCCTTGTGTAGTACGAAAAGTTTGATATGGGCTTTCGGCTACGTTAAGACTGAATTCTGGGATTTTGATATTTTTCTCTGTTAAGGTGTATTTTAACCATTCAAAGAATTGTATATTTCTTTTATGTTTTAATATAATTCTATTAAATTTTCTATGCAGGGCATCAAGTAATTCTTGGGGAAATTCTGCTAGATACCAATCCCTAATTCTCTTATTTTCATCAGACAGGAAGTCCTGTTGTATCCACTCGTTATTTATTTTAAACTTTTCTTCAGCTTGGAGAGTAAGAATATTAAAATTTAAGTCTGAAGGTGTTGGTTCTCTATCTGGAGTGCAAGGTTCATAAATTTTATAAACTGGTTGTTGTACCTGACTATTTGTTCTAGTCAGACCCTCAGCTATGGGTCTCCTATGATTCCGCTCGTTTTCAGACTGAGGAGTAGAGGAAGTAGAACATCTAGAAGGACAATCAGAAATATTTATTCTAGTTCGCCTAGACGAGCTAAATTGTATTTCAACATCCCCATCAGGATATTCTATTATTTGTTCTGGTTCTCTATTTATAGGAGTTCTAGATTGTTGATTTTCACAGTGCAAAGACTATTTTTCAGGGAGCCTGATCTGAGACCAGGATACAAACCTAAGTATGACAGTATTAGATTTCTCTGTTTTATGTCCCTTAGTATCCATTTGCAGTACATTGGGGCATAAAGTATTCATGACTTTATATCATATCCTATAGACTAAGGCAATATTATAGGATCCTGAATCCACGTCAAATCCTTGGGTTTTGAAATTTAAGATAAGGACTTTCAAGAGATTGGGACCAGTTAAAAGTACTGAAAAATTTGGAAAACAATTAAAGTATATTGGACCATTGCAGATACTTGATTCTACTATTCTGAACAGATAATTAGAAACTTATTATGTCATTCATCTCTTAAACAGAGTAGAACACAATTATTTAAACATATTCTAGTAAGCGGTTTTAGACTTGAACAAGTCATATATGCAAATATTTATAATCTTTGTTCTTATGATCTTTCATCATGCGATTAGAAAGGAGTTGGAAACTATTATGCTCATCTGTGATAGAGATGCTTTGTTCTACAATCTTAATAGAAAAACTAGTTTTGAATTCGAATGTCCCTTTTCTATAAACATCATAAGGTAGGACTTTGGGGATATTCCAGGTTTGGATCTGCTTTTCTATATTGTTTATAATTACTTCTTCTCTATTTCTTACACGCATTGTACTAGAAGAAGAGGTTGTCCTACTGGATAATGTTTTAAGGAAATTTTCCATTTCGAATAATATTTCGATCACTAAGTCAGTCGGAAACAGTCCCTGTACCTTTCACGGCACTTCCCGGCCTACTAGTAGTTCAGGTCACGACGGCTTTTAGTGCCAATTTATTATCTGCATGGGAAATTTTCTTAGTCTTACTAAGCTTTAGGATAGTTCTATTGTACAGTTCACCACTGTAAACGAAACTCGGCTCTGATACCAAGTCAGGTGTACGCAGTAATGAATAAAAACTTTAATAATACTATGGAAAAAATGAATAATAGACAACCGCGAAATAGAGGGGTAGATATATTAATAATAATCCAATTTATATAAATGACATGCCAAGTTATTATACAAACAATAAACTTAAACTGCATATGGAAAGAAATAGAAAAGAAACACTTACATACAACACTTGCAAAAACTAGAAAAAAGCTTCTACTCTCCTGGACAATAGCTGGGTAGATGATCCCAGTGACAGTCACACATATAGTTCACACAGCACTCAAAATACTCGAACCTTCCCAACTCAAACTCATAAGACACTTTCTGAAAGACACTCTAAATACTCTGCAATACTCTCCATCTATTCTTCGATGCCCCTGCTGAGGAACCCACTCCTCCTTTTAAACGTATGGCGGACTGCAAATTGTTATTTCAGGTCCGTAAAGCAAAAGCAAGTCTTCACGTGCTGAGGTGACTAAAGATGTCGGTGGCAGATGCTCCATGTGAAGATGTCGGTGAAAAAGGTATAAATAGTGCTTTGAGCTGACCGAAAGGTATGAATAGTAAAAGGTATGAACAGTAAAAGGAGGTCACTATTTTGTCGGTAAACAATTATGAGGACTCGTGTGCTATGTAGGCTGCAGTCGATCCATTCTCTATTATGTCTTGTTTTATTGTGAGATTCCTTAATCCATGTCCTCATTTTCCTGTTCATAAGTTTCTTCATTTTGGGTTGATGTTGACATGGCTTCTTCATCTTCGTCGAATATTTGCAACAACTTTTTCTTGAGTTCTTCTTTGGTTGCTGACGAATTTTATTTAGGTAATCAGCCATATTCATATCTGTATTGGGTGGTGAAGATGATACTTTTTTCATTTTTATCTTATCAGGATTTAGACAGTCATTCTCATAAACATCCCACCATTTTATATATATTTGTTTTCCTAATTCCGAGAGGTATTCCCAGTTATTTGTATAATCATCAGATAAATGATATGACCATGTCATGATCCAAGGGATCTGGTATAAGGCCATGAAGTACATGTGGAGATCTATTTTTGGACTGTTATTATTATAGTCCATGAATTTTCTTTGAGAATCTTGCATATTGGGTTGTAGTATATCCGTTTCGGAGCCCCATAATTAAAACCAATTTTGAACCAGTTTGGGAATTACTGGTATTTTAATTTGTAGGAACCATGTATGAGAATTCATATCATTTTGAAAGGCAAATACCTCATGCCATGCTTTGATATATTCAAAATATTGATAGTATTTATTATTGAAGCCTTCAATTTGTAATTTCCTGGGTTTCAGGGGGTCAGAACCCCACTCTTTATATGAAATTATTTTACGTATTTGGAATTTAGAATATGCAATCGTATTAGTATTCTTTTTATAGAAATAGACCAGAGTTATTGATCCTATTTCGATAAGAATGGTTTCATACCATTCTCTATTCTTTTCTACATTATTAGGATGTAGATGATTTCTCAAATATATTGTGGACATACCTAGGTCTGCCAATGCAAACTTTAATAGTATTTATGGGATAATTTGTCACACCCTATCTGCAAAATATTATGAATGACATTTTTAATCCCTATACTAAATTCATAATTG